>NW_028318312.1:928333-1079166 GCF_062004578.1 Staurois parvus | reverse complement strand
GTGTTGTGATTGGACACAGCAATCACATGGTAAAACACCATGTGGTTACCCGGCCACAGTGGTAATGTGATCCACTGTGTCTGGGCGATATACCGATCGCCAGACTCCTGGTTGCGCGTTCTGTGAGTCACCGACGCGGGCTGACATACTGGTACATTAGCCCGCATTGGCAAAACTTCCCATCCGCCATTTATATGCAATTGGCAGATGGAAAGAGGCTAAAGAAATGGTTATCCTGGACTTAACTAAATTATGAGATGGCTTTGTTCTCTCTCTGATTAATATCTAGTAGTAGTAGTAGTAGTAGTAGTAGAGTAGTTTTGGCCATTGGATTGGGTTAACCATTGAGTCTGCGAAGTTGGATGCAAGCAGGTGAAGTTGAGAGATGATCCATTTCTGGAGATGATGTTTACCTTTGCTTTTTGACCATCCTTTTCTCCAGTTGGTCAAATCTATATGGTAAAAGGCTGTCTATATGGTTTAAAAGTGAAGGTCTCCTTGTTAATTATCACATCTCTGTGAGCACCATCAACTATCGATTCCCTTATAGGAACTTTATGGACCATATCTCACCAACCCTCGCTGCTTTGCACAAATGTTTGTCCTTTCTTTATTGTGGTGTGTTTGCACCTTGTTTGAATAAGCCTGGAAATGAATGTATGATTTTTAATTTTGACCATGGATACAGGTTAAAAGAATATGCTACTTCTGCTAAAATAATGGATATAATATGCTTGTCACAGAGCTCAATCTCAGTCTTTACAGGACTCAGTCTTCATGGGACTGAGATTGAGCTCTGCAGTCACGTTTGCGACAGTTGCATTCTTATTCTGGGTCACAATCCTGTGCAATGTCCTTTTGTCTCTTTCGGTCAGGTGACCATGTTGACCGTGCTTATGCTTATCAGATGACGTTTTTCCAGAAACTGTATATGCCGCCTCAGCGTTTGATACTGTACCTCGCGACATGGCAAATACATTGGCAACTTCAATCACAGAGGCACCAGCTAAGTGGGCACCAACAATTTGCACTGTTCGAAGCTCTGTAAGCTCTGACACAACTCAGAGTGAATGGCAAAAGTCATATTTCCCACCTGTTAGCTAGAGGTCTCATCACACAGCGAAAGCAAAAGAATGTTACATCACTTCCACTTTAAACTTGAAGCATGTTGTCACTTTTATACCTGCTAATCATGTAGTGTTTCCATTTTTTTTGTATAACTCCTGTACAAGCACACGCACGTTCCAAGTCCAACCTGGACCAATGTAACTATGCAATAAAAACCATACCTGGAGTTCATCTTTAATAAATAATAAGGCAAAAAATCCTATAATCCTTTAATATATGTATGTAACAGACAACAAATTTCATCACATAGTATCATTCATTTACACTCAGCATAATGCAATCTTATATTGTGTAATGCAGTCCCTAGATGTATAATATCTTCTACTTTCTTTTTTTGTAAATATCATCGCACGGCACTGTGATGGGCTAAAGAATATCATATGACCTTGATGAAGGTTAGCATACTTTAGAATGTGTTTCACAACAATACACATTGTGCACCTCTGAACAAAGGTACTTCAAAGCCTAAACCTGAATGAAAAATAGAAGGTATTCCACTCAGCAGCCCTTTCCATTCGCGGATCTGTGTCATCTATTATCCATGATCCCAAACTGTTTATAAGATTATGGGCATTCCTTCAGAGAAAATAATATCACACAATACCTGCTCCTTTGTTGATATTATAATGAATGGGTCACGTGCTTGTTTCTATTCAAACTCTTTTTCATCATCTCCGAAGCTCGGAATGTTACAAAAATGATGGCGGGAAGGAGGAGAATTCGGTAATTACCAGATCTTTTAGGAAATACTGTATTAGTGTATGATGAGTATGTTTAGTTCGTTATTAGATTTTGTGGTTAACGCAATAATAGCATTTTTTTCCCCGCAGAAAATAGACAGCTGTCTGAAAGCCTAAAGCCCTGGTACTTGATACTACAATCTGGCCTCTTAGTAACTGGCTAGCTTTAGAAAATGGAAGGCGAGGTATTCAATGAGGAGACAATGGTAAATGTCAAGTCAAAGAGTGGAGATCTCAAGTTTAAAAGACTGCTGAGTGACATGCAGGCTAGATCAAAGAAAGAAATTTAACAGGTATTTATCATTATAATGCTAATAGAGGTTAATAATGGCAACTCAAGCTGAGATCTTATGTCTCCCTGCTGAAGAGAATAAATTATCGCGCTTTAGGACCCTGGAGAAATGTGGCCAATATATATGGCAAGGTGCCATCACATAGAAATAGGATGCAGAATAATTGTATTAATAATATTGTCTTTCATTCACAGGTCATCACAGGATTTACCTGATGGAATTGCGCTGGAACATTTTATTCAGCTGTAATTTATAAGCTAAACTAAAATTAGTGTTAAAATTGCGCTCCAGTCTACTATGTATATACTGCATTTCCTGCACCTGACTGCACCCCATTTAAATCTGCATAGCTGGCTGAACTATCTTCTACTGAAGAACTCTTAATATAAGCTAGGGGAATGTGGAGCTACGGCCCCCAACAATGCCTTTTGACTGAGCTTACTCATGCTTACTCCATTAAGAAAATGAGAGACTGAACATGTAACAAGAGGCTGCAGTACCATCAAAATGGCATACATTTACATAAAGTGAGTAGACAGTCCCACCCTAGCACAATTGCATAGTTTCTTGGATAACATTAGAAGGTCACTGACTAATTTTACTAGTTTCCTGGAATTGCTCTTTAACCAGTTAAGTGCCAGAGCCATGGGATGGAGCACAGTAGCCCAAAAAGTAAACTTAACAGTAAAATAAATACATGAACAAAACATTCAGATACCAAGATCCTTTAATGCCTTCAAGGGGTCAAGGTATATATTAAAGGGGTAACAAACATTTTACCCATATAAACAGAAATCTAAAATAGCCGATTCAAAAAAAAAAAAAACTGACAAAATGAGCAAAATTACACAAAATGCAAAAACAGTATAATTAGTTTTATTTTATCAAAAATATAGTTCAGGGGAGCAGATAGAAAATTAGTTAATGGGGGCTAGTTAGCAATAGCAAGGGCTTAATAAAAGTTTAAGTAGGCAACCCAGTTGGAGGTTCTGGATAGGCTCAGCTATCACCTGAAAATGTATATGTGAACCCTTACTTGGTAAAACAACCAGCTTAAAATAGAAATGAAAGGCAAAACATTTTTGTATCAATATAAAAGTGTTAGAAATACCTTTTTTCCTCCTTTTTATAAATGATCACATACCCTCTGTTCTCAGCTGCATAATGATCTTAGAGAGCTAGGGGAGGTGAAACAGCAGGACACTGGTCTTCCCAGTAAATTTCACTGCGGGGCGGGGTGGATCTAATCATTGGAAGAGAGCACCCTGAGATCTCAGCACAACTAGAAAACTGTCCATGCTGTGCTGTCATGTGTTAGGGTGGGAATCAGATCTTGCTAATCAGTTCTGGAAACTTTGCTTTCTGCACCCTCTACCTGCACCTTTTCTCTAGCTAATCCCTCCATATTCCAAGTGTAATACCCTGCAGGATGTTAAATGAACACAAGATGGCAGTGTTCTGCAGCTCAGTCATGCAGACTCTGTTGAAGAAAAGCTTTATTGGACTTGTAGGCTGATAGCAGGACTTCCTTGTTTAGTAATGAGCTAACAAACTACATTTCCCAGAAGAGTTGTCTAATGGGCGGGGGCAGATAAATACAGAAGCCCAGGAACTAAAGAACAGGAAGTGAACGGAGGAGAGCTGGAGAGTAGGTGTGAAGAGAAGGATACGTGGGACACTGGAGGTCTGGGCCGGGACAGGCAACCAAGAGTGGAGGAGAAATGAGGAATTGCTGACCACTGACGCCGCTGACGAGTCTGGTGAACTGTCCTGTAGGCCAGTGGTACAGAGTGCTGCTGTCCGGAGTGATCACTGAAGGAAGAACCGCAGGAACAATGGGAGCCCCCATCTACAGAGAGACCATAAGCTACCTGATTGATGCCACAGATCGGGTGAGAGAGTTCCATTCTCAAACTATTCATGTTGCAAATTACATTATTTAAATCTGCTGCTTTCTGACTAGTTTAACTGACACTGTTCACAACTTCAAGGCCTAATTCACCCGGCTTACTACACTTTCAGCATAATCCAATCACAAGAGCCCACTGCTGTGTCTTCCCCTCTGCAAGTTAAGCCACATTGTTGCTTCCATTGCAGTTTGCTCAAATTCACCAAAGAGCTCCTGCATTGCTGAAGTTTGCTATTGGGGTTGCAAGAGAAATGAATCCCTATAGAAGGGGCTTCTGCTCATTCTTTAATCCCTGCATAAACTTACATCTCGCCCTGTGTGTGTTAAAGGGGTACTGTCCAGGCTATCTACCAATTAAAGGGATGACTCATTTTCTTCCCAAGGGATTTGAATTCCTAAAGTGCACAACTTGGGCCCCATTGAGCGGGCAGAAGATCTTATACTGCAGTTTAGAGGGACAGTAACCTATTTAGTTCAAGAGTTTTTTTCTTACTCTTAGAATTGAACCTTGTCACCTGCTTCTGAGAGCCCAAAGTGAGCTAGTCTCTCTGCTTGGTAATTTTTTTCTTTTCACTGGGGGAAAAAAAATCTCAGGGCTGTGGTTACTAGATAAATTCTGAATTGCAGGATGTCCATAACTGATAGAGATTTTGCTTTGTTTGACTTTTGCTTGAAATAACTCCATGTATTGTTTCATGCACAAACGTATCTGTTGTTTTAAGTGATTAGATTTGATCTCAATACAGCCAAGATATCAGTTCACTCTATATTGTCTGTGAGTCTAATTTTTTGTTTCAGCCAGAGGGTTCCTCTGACGTGAGGTATAAAGTAGGGTCAATAGGGGTTGGGTTTTCAGAGGGGGGTCAGGCAAGACAGAGAACCCAAAAATTACTCAGCGGCCCCTGAGAGGGTAGTGCTACATGAGTATTTGAACTCAATGGAATGTTTTGTACTGCTACTCCATAGATATCTGTCATGAGGCCGAGGATAAATATGAGGAGGGGGACTGTTGGAATGCTGGGAGTTAGGAGAAGGTAGACCCGCATATTATGCAATTTCTATGTTATTATTTTTCTCAGATTTCCAGGTTTGTTACGTAAAAGGCAACATCAATGGATAAAACCTGATCTGGTAGACTCAATTGTGTTCATTCAATCCATAGCTGCTCTTTACTGTAAGAGCAGATATAAAATGGTTCATAGTCTATGCGAAATGTGAGTTGCTGCACACGCATTGATGATTTATACTTAATGGTATATGGATTTAGCTATACCAAAATTTCAATCTCTAAAATTGAATCTTTTATTCCTCACATGTGAAATAGTAAGGTAGAGAGAGGACCTGGAGCATACAGTATACTGACATACGGCACAGCATGGTGACGTATTTCCGGCATGACGTACTTCCGGCGTGGTGCCATCTTTGAACACCTTGTTTCACCTAATACACCCAAACACATGGGAAATGCCTGTATTATCTACTGAAATGTGAGTGCATTACTTTTTGGCTTATTTTATCACTATAATACAGCGGTTTTACACTATGGAGGATGTGCTTTTCTTCTGTTGTATGGGCCATTGAATAAGCATTTGAAGGTATCCATCTGCCTGCCTACCAATTGACCCAGAGGGGTTTTCCAGTGAAGTTACAGGACATCAGAGGGTCCTTTGCAGCCCAGGTTATCAGACCATCAGGAGTATTCATACAGGAAGGATTAAGGGGTGGTCCGCAAGGCTCTGTGGCCCTTAGGTGTCGCTGAGTGTTGGTGAGAGTCCATTGCAGCCATTTTTGGGAACACCAACTGGTGTGTTGTGTATTCACAGTGTGCTGTTTGCATGACCAAGAAGATTGAAGCACCTCTGTTGTGTTCACACTTGCTGGACTGTGTTACACCATTGCTGTTTATATGGTCATTGTCATTTTGAGCACTTAGTGTGTCTTTATCCCTCCACAGGGATACACTTGCATACTGTTTTGAAGTCCAATCTGTGGGTACTAGGGGTCACTTGATTTGTATCTCTTATTGGGATTGGGCTCACTGCATTCATAGGTCACTTATTAGGTCCTACAGACCTTATGTGGTTTTTGAGCACTTATTGTCACATATTTATTTTGGTTTAATTTTTAGCGCTATACCACTTTGCATTTATTATGCCCTTCATATTGTTCATAAAGTTGCCCTTCATATCCTGTTGTAACATCTTTTATATAATATGATGATTGTGTTCTCCATTGCCTTGTTCAGTGACCTCATTTACACTGTTTTTGTTATTAATTTCTTTCCATACTTTCTCTCTTCATCTGTTATCTTATTAGTTCTAAGTAGTACTTTTCAGCAATATAGACAGCACTTTCCTCATGAAAATTTATATTTTTTGTCAAATTCTTTTTTTTCAATTTAAGAAGTATTGTGAGAAGTATTGTGCATACAAAATAAACGTAGTACAGAAAAAAAAGACAAAGGAAAGGTCTACAATAAAGCACACAACAAACCAAACGTCTATGACTAGTACAGTACAACCCTCATGCAAAGTTACAAATCAAAATGCCAGATGATTCTACTGCACACCAAAGACCTCAACCATATAAATTCAAATTAGGTGAAGCAGAAAAAATAGCCAATCTGAGGCCATCTACAGGGAATTAGATACCAGAGTTACATGTACCAAACATCATGTACAGCATGAAGGTCAAACGTTAACGCTGTTACATAGACTAATGGGCATTAAAATAAAATAACTAGAATGAAAGGAGCATGTGATTGACTTTAATCAGAGGCAGTTGATGTAGAGGAAACCCATCCACCCCAAACCTTATGAAATTTAGGAGATGCACCCCTGTTGGAATAGGTGGCCTCATAGAATGGAAGAGCCTTGTTCACAAATGATTTCTAGGCAGCTAACAATTGTGTTAAAGTCTTTTTCCAAGACAGGAAAATCAGCTTCCTTGCATAGAATAATAACAGGGTGAGGAGGGTGTGAATGGCATTTGTAGGAGCTAGAAAGTCTACCAAACTCAGGAGGCAAACCTCAATGGAAGTTTTTATGGGTAGAGTGGTGACCAAGGTGATGCAAGCCAGGATCTCTTTCCAAAATAACTGTATAGCAAGGGCATTCCCAGAAAGTATTAAAGAAACTAGCATGTACCTTAAAAGAATTATTATCCAATGTAGCACTATGAAGTGTTTGGGGATGTTGCAGGAATTAAATTTATTTTTGATGGATCTACAAGCTCTGTCCTCTTATGGAAAGCATTTGCAAGTCTTGTCATGTAGCAGCTCAGGTGAAGGTATTAATGAGTACACTTCTGGCCAAAGTAAACTCTCTTAATACTATCAGGAAATAGACTCATAGACAAGTTAAAGTGAACTGATACTTTGTTTATATTAGAGTTGAGTATGAGCACAGTAAAGCAGCACAAACTTATAGTCGTGCAAATAATAACAGTTTTCACTCTTGATAACTTTAAGCAAGGGTCAGCGCGCATATAGCAAAAATCTCAGTCAGTTTTGGACATCCTGCAATTAATCAAAGGCCTCAACTCTGAGATGCTTCTGTCCCTAGAGAGCAAAATAAAACTATTAAATAGTAAGGCTAGCTCACTCTGGGCCCTCAGAAGCTGACACCAAAGTTCAAGTCTGGGATAAGGAAAGAGCTCTTTAATTAGGAAGACTTATGTCCCTTTAACTGCAGTGGAAGATCGTCTGCGTGCTTGTTGGGGCACAGTTGGTACACTACAAGAATTCAGATCTCCTTGGTTGCAACAGGTGGAAGTCCCATAAAAGAATTTATGCAAACACAGGCACTATCCCTCTCAGTGGTATTCTACTTGTGCAGTACCCCTTTAAGATAAGATAAGATGCAGGTTTTAAGCAAAGAGTTTCAAGGCTGGGTAGAAGCACTTATTGACGAGGAGTTTATTCCTCACTAGGTCGCAATAGCAAATGGCAACAATGACAAGTGTCCCTTGATGGATGTAAACCCATTGCAGAGGAAACAGTGGTGTGGCTTGGCCTGGATTGGGCGGACACTGCAGTGGGCTCTGATGACTGAATTATGCTGGAAATTTATTTGCCAATAGGCAGGGTGAACTAGGCCTCAATTTGTATATCTTGTGAACAATGTCAGTAGCTAAATAGACAATGCTGAAGTCAATAGAATGTCAGTGACAACTCAATTGGCTGGAGAATGGGACTCGTGCGTCCAATCTGTGGCGTCATCTCAGTCACTGGTGGTCTCACTGTAGATGGGAGCCCCAGCGGTCCTGCGGTTCCTCCTGCAGAGTTAACTAGTGGCTGCAGCACTCCGGGTCACTAGCTGACAGTTCTCCAGATGCTTGGGCAATGTCAGCAGTCAGTTGCTCCTTCTTCTTTCTCCACTCCCTCTCTTTCTCTCTCTCTCTCTCGCTTTGCGGCCTGGCTGGTCCTCCAGCGTTCCGCACAGCCCTCTCCTCACTCCTTCCTTCCAGATCTCTGCCAGCTCACTTCGTCCGCTCCCAGGCTTCTGCATTTATACGCCTCCACCCACACGCCATCTCCTCTGGGAAATGTAGTCCCCTAATTAGCTGCCTTCCATCAAAGTCCTGTGTTTCAGCCTACAAAATCCATAAAGCTTTTCACCAGAGATGCAGGACACTACCACCTTGCATCTCTTTTAATATCCTGCAGTCTGAACAATAGCAGGGTGTTACAGACATAAACAGGGAATTTCTCTTCTTCACACCATCTCTTTGTAACTTTATAAAATAATTCAATGAGCGGATATGCTTTCTCATTAGAAATTAGGTCCTCCTTATTGTTGGGTTAACCTAGTGTTGCTGAATAATTCTGTGCATAATTTCTAACACTAAGACATCATTCACACCGGCACATTCCAGGAATGCATGCAGAAATTCACTTTTTTGAGCATGTTCTTGGAAACGCATCAAAAAATTTGCCAATACCACACACATCACACTTGCAGTGCATTTATTTATTAATGGTACTGCAAGCGTGGCTAGCAGACACTCCAAAACTGCCAAAAAAAAGTGCAAGAGCTACTTTGGCACATTTGTCACTTGAATTGGATGCCTTATTCTGTCACGTGACAAATGCACAAGAAAAACCCACAAAAATGCGTAAGTGAGACGTGCAGGTGTGAATGGGGCCTAAGTGATAATGCTCAGCTCATCATAAAGCTCATTTTGTGAATGTGATGGGGAGAAACTAAGCTGTGTGCCTCTCTTTGGAAATGACCTTTTTTGACAAATGTTTCAATTGAAACAGCTATCTTGTACTCTTCCTCCAAGTGATATTACCCATATCTGGCACAATATGGCGACTGCCCAGTAGCTACTAGTTTTAACATTTAACTTTATTTAATTTATTATTAAGCCTTATTTAATCTTATTTCTCTTCAAATGCTTTCTAATTGAATGTATCTTCATCAATATAGTACATTGAGGAATATTTCCCTGCCCAAACATAAACTTGTGCATACAAACAATAGTTCTAATGCTTTAGATGAATGGGAATATAATGGCTGTTATTACTGAATTTATTGATACAAATGAACACATTTTGATAAAAATGAAATTGCACATTTTCATATGCTACTTAATTTTTCAAATAAAACAAGGAATAGCTGCATTTCTAGAGATAGTGCACCAGGGGCGGACTGACAACTCATGGGGCCCCCGGGTAATAGAGGATCATGGGGCCCCTGTGTCCTTGCTGAAACTCAAAAAAGCCTATGAAAAAGGTACGAGGGGCATCTCATGGGGCCCCCTACTGACCCCGGGCCCTCGGGCAGTGCCTGAGTTTCCAAATGGTCAGTCCGCCCCTGTAGCGCACACATTCAAATATTAACGCAGCTGGAAACTTTTTTTAAAAACTGAGCGGTTAAGCAGCTGAAAACTGTAGAAATATATAAATTGTTGGTGCATAATTGTTCGGCGTGTTTGATTTTTTTTAGATATACAGAATGAGTTAGTTTAGGATCAAACCTTTCTATCCAGAGCAAGCCATATCTACATCTCAACCTGGCCATAATAAAATTGAAGAGGATTAATGTGACAGATCTTTCTCATTAATTCTAGCAGTTGGAAGTGATAACTGTCTTGTATGCTAAATAGTGGAGTGAGGTAGTGCTTGGTCCCCTGTGGTGTCATTAGTGCTGCTCAGAACCACAGTAGTTACAGCTCCTCACCCTTGACATTACTGTGGCAAGTTGATCTTGCTCTTTCGGCTTAGCTTTTGTTGCCGCGGATCTAATTGAATTGTTTACATGATCCTAAGGGGATTCAATCAGTGAGTAGGTGGTTCTGCATTTTGAGCCCTATTCCCTCTACCATTAAAAGTAATGTTTTTTTTAATGGGACGTTCAGCTACAGAACTCAGTGACATATGAAACATATCCAAAATGTAAAAAATATATAATTTATTGATACAAGATTATATATAAATTACATATATCATCACATAAAACATATATTAATAGATTAACATATATTTGTGCGAAATGCATTGACCATCTTTTATTTGGTAACATAGTGTCAAAAACATCTGTTCAACTGCAGTGGTCACATATTGGTCAAAATTTGCCCGATCCCTGCTGAACTGGCCGAATTTTGATCCATCTATGACCACATTTAGGCAGCCTGTGTAAATGTTACACAGCCTGTGTCGCTGCTGCCTCCCTGTCATAATCAGCTGTGGGGTACATCCCTGGAATTGGTCTATAGTTCCCTTTTAAGGGGAATCCCACCCCCCAAAAAATGGGGGTAAAAAAGCATGGGGTTCCCCCTAAAACTCCTACCAGACCCTAGCACAGGCCTGGCAAGCCAGGAAAGGGGAGAGATGAGCATCCCCCCCCTGAACCATACCAGGCCACATGTCTTCAACACATGCCCCAAAAGCACCTTGTCCCCATGTCGATGTGGTTAAGGGCCTCTTCCCCACAACCCTGGGTTGTGGTTGTGGGGGTCTGCAGGGGGTGATTTATCGGAATCTGGAAGCCCCCTTTAAAGGGGGCCCCCAAATCCTGCCCCTCCTTGTGAATGAGTACATAGTACCCCTACCCATTCACCAATAAAGTGTAAAATTTCAATAAAAACACAACAGTTTTTGACAAGTCCTTTATTTAAAAAAAAAAAATAAATCCAAAAAAATGGTTCCGTCGTTGTAATCCAGCATAAATCACGGCATCCAACATTGTCATTATGACGAATGCTCGCCAAAATAAAAAAAAACCCTGATGCCTACTGACCCGTTTCCACCTTCCGAGCACTTGCTGTCTGATATTTGCTGGTCAGATGCAAACAATTGGGCGGAGCTAGCGGTGATGTCACCGCTAGCTCTGCCCAATTGTGCTGTGATGGGCAAAAGCATTACACCTGACCTATGGTCAGGTGCATTGCTTTGGCCAATCACAATGCACTGTCAGAGCGCCAAACACACGAACAGCCGATGTTCATCAAGGTCATCAAAGCCATCACTAATTGCCACACTGGACATAAGGGAAAGGCAGCTGCTAGAGGTGAAGTACGTCATCAATATATACTTGAACCAGGGCATTTGCATACACATACAGAAAGCCAATAAAACTATTTTATGCTGATCAGTGTGCATTCTTGGTATTCCTTGGTGCCAGAATAAATTAACTCCCACATTGATGCTTTGGAGTTACATCACTCTAACCAAAGAGAAGAAAAGGGAGCTTGGGGACATTGCATTGCTAGAGGTGAGTATAGTTTAGGTTTAGTAGGAGTACTGACTGTCATTTTACACAATATACTAGTAGGCTTTATTGGCTTTTCAGTAAGCTTAAAATGTACTGAAAGTGTACGGAAAACATCCATTTACCTTACACTGAACAAAGGAATAATATGAAATAAGATGTTTAAAAAACAGCTGAGTCACTTATTAAAGTATATAAGAGAGAAATTGAAATAAAATGCAGCACAGCTCTGCAATATACCCACATTTGCCTGGGTGTTTATCCATTAAAAGACCTGTAGGTACAGAAATAGTTTGTTGTGCGCTGAGAACACACTGAAATCACAAGAAAAGGTGTCAGCCCTGCCCAGTTGTCTTTTGCCAAACTACTGACATAGAGAGTAATTGTTCTGCAGTCCAAGATAAGAAATGGAAAGGGTGATGAGATAACACAGAAAGTGTACAGCAGAACACTGGACAGCTCTGAATTTCTGGCATGCTCAAAAGGTACTTTTTTTGTACTTATCAAACATATATAACAGAAGTATTACCATCCGCTAAGTGCACACCACCACTCTTTGCCAATCCCTTCATGAATTTCCCCTTGCCCATCTAATAAAATTCAAATACTAACAACCAGAGCTTTTTTGCTCAGAAAATAGGTGCAGGAACTCAAACATGTCCCCCCCCCCCCCCCATACAAGCTTCACCATCTTCCACATGTCTTACTTTTGTTGCTGTATTAAGCTGAAACACCCAGCTGGCTCTAGTACCTCCCCACACACCATAAGTGGCTCAACATCTTTCTTGCAGGGAGATCATCCAATATGAAATTCACACTGCACCCCGGGCATCTGCATCTCCTTTGTCCTCATCCTGCACTCAATGGGAGCTGCTCAGGAGATCAAATCTCTGGGAGCCGTTGGGAGACAAGCTGTCACTTGTATACACAGAAGCTGGACCTCTGTATTTACAAGTGGCAATGGTGAGAAGCGAGCAGGGGGCCTGAGCCAGAGGCGGTGGAACTGAGCTCCACCAAGTTCCAGCTGAAAAAAAGCCCTGCTAAGAACATACAAAGCCATCCATGACTCTGTTTTTTGAGCTATATCACCAATCTGATCTTGAATTATCACTCCAGCCATCTTTTTTGCTCCTCCCAAGACCTCCTGCTCTCTAGTCCCCTCATCACCTCCTTCCATGTTCAACTCCAGGACTTCTCCAGGGCCTCTCCCATCCTCTGCAACCTCTTACCCCATCTGTCTGGCTATCTCTTATCCTGTCCACCGTTAGGCGTTCCCTGAAAAATCTCTTTCTAGGAAAGCCTATGCAGCATCCAGCTAAAGGTGAACTTTTACAAAAAAAGAAAAGAAAGCGCCAATCAATAATATCAATATTATAAAGCAGCAAACCTCTAACCCAAATTTGGTGCAAAACAAAAATCAAAATCGGAATGCGCTAAAAATATATAAGAAAATCCATATACTGTACAAAAAAGTCCAAACTTTTTGGACTTTTTTGCACAGTATATGGATTTTCTTATATATTTTTAGCGCATTCCGATTTTGAAAGGTGAACTTTTACTTTCTCCATAAGATCATTGTTTACAGTTATTACCTTTTGTATCAGCTGGTTGTCCTTCTAGATTGTAAGTTCTCATGAGTCAGACCCTCCTAACCAGGAATGAGCTTGACACATGTAGTTTTGGTTTGCGGAGCTTAGGTCAAACACATCACAATTTCAGATCCTGAATCCAAACTCTATTAAAGTCAATGGGAGCTGAAACTATCAAATCAGTTTTCTCAATTTTAAGGCTTATAGCCAAAGGATTGAGAAAAACGTGCATGGGGGCTGGGCACTACCTCAGGGTACATGTACCAATGCAAGAAAAAACTAAACTGTTTTTCAGGGGGCAGTGAATTTAATAAAGCTGAAAGTACAATATTAAAAATACAATAATGCTTTAAAAAAAAAAAAACTGCTGGGGGGCTCTAAAGCTGCCTGTGAAGTGGCGCATTGCTATCGTATAGACAAAGTACTATAGGAAAATTGATATTTACAAAGAATGTTCTTTAAAATGCTGCTAATTCACATTTCTTTGCAAACTTCCTTTATGTTTTAAACTTTGCAATTCGAATCTGGTATGGATTTTAGGCTGGGGGGCACACACAAAAAAACTGCTGAACCACATCAGGCAACATGCCCTCAACTTGGGCAGGGGCATGTTATTGAGGACAAGGGCCTCTTCCCTACAACCCTAGCCTAGTGATTGTGGGGGTACCCTCCTCATGTAAATGAATAGGACCAGTGATGTCACCGGTTATTAAAGCTGAACTGCACTCTCTCAATCAACATTGACTATATTTAAGCCTTAGGCTGCTAGTATTAGTAAATAGATTAGAAAGCATATCATATTTACTTGTTTAATTTTTTTTTTTGAAATTTTTTTCAATTATGTCCTGGTTTTCATGCCTAGGTAAATTATGTCATACATCCCAGGAGTTTTCAAGAGGGGAGAGGGAGTTTATCATAGCTAAGCACACCCTCCTGCATGGCTAAGGGCAGATGGATTACAGGAAGTAAATGCTATGTGAATTGTCTGCCTTACTCAAGATGGCCGTGCCAGAAATGCTATTGGGGTGTTTTTCAATGTGATTTCTCAACAAAATAAAGCACGGAGACATGGATGGATGGGGGAGTTTGCTTTGAATATTAAAAATGAATTAAATAGCATTTGTGGTTTATGCAGTGAAGTTCCATTTGAAGGTGCTTGATCGCAAGGGTGGACTATTAGTGAGGTGTGGAAGGCTTATTTATGTATTAGAGCTAAATGGGCTTCTGGGCTCCTCGGGAACTCTACAAGTTCTATGACCATACACGCAGGCCATTTATATCTGCTATACATATCTGCTGGAGCTATAGGAGATTTAAAGTAAATACAAGTTCACATTAAATATCAGTTTTAGGTTGATTGACCCTTTTAGCGCATCTGTGTTCTAAAACAAAGGAGTACACTGAATCAATTATATATTTTTTTAAAAATGAATTAGTTGTATGTTATGCTATATGCTTTTTATGCTTTTTAAATGTTGTCAGTTTATTATGACAGACACTTTTTCAGGAAATTAGAGTTTAAAATAATCTCTGGTTTTGTATTTGTTCATCACCAAACACCTGGCTTTCAGCAAGGAATCTAGCAGACATCAAACAATGAACTATTGCTTTTATTGTTTCAGCCTTTCTTTTTGCCTTCCCTCCACCTCCCAGCTTGAGAAATAACAATTAAATTGCTAATGACATTGTGGGAGTTTTAACCTTGCATTGTATAGCAGAGTTCACACATCTGGGTGGGATGTGGTGAGATTGTCACCCGAAAATGTAAATGTTACCACTTCTAGCATATATAAAACCAAAAACAAAAATGTAATACATTGCAGCTTACCAGTTCTTGGATGTAACGGCTTCATTAGTTTACTTTTTTCAGGTTATTCTCCTGGAGCTCCTTTCAGTAACACGCTTCCTGTTCTTGGGTGACAACACTCACTCACCATACTGTATCTATGTGAGAGCAATTATTACCTTGGCTGCTCTCCTGATTTAAGCTGGCCACAAATAAATCAAAATTTGACCAGTTCAGCAGAGACCAAACAAATTTCAATCCATCTACAGGCAGGCTGGTTGTTTAGAAGTCGATCTTTTGATTGACTTCTGTACAACCAGTCTCTTGGAAAAGTTGTGCACAATCAGTGCCACTGCCTATAGTGTATTATGATGCTAGGGAAGCCTCCTTTCTTCCATGAGGGATTCCCCCATCCACCTCAAATGTGTGGATGGGGGAATCAATTTATTTTCTTCTGTTCAACCAGCAGGTTGGACAAAAGGAAATGAATCATGTATGGTCTGGCTTAAAGCGGTTCTAAAGGCTCAAGGACTTTACCTTCATGCATTCTAAGCGTGAAAAACTTTCTGTGTGCAGCAGTGCCTCCTAGTCCACTCAATACTTAATTGAACCCCATCGAGATCCAGCGATGTACATGATAGCCTCGGCTGTCCCAGGTCTCTACCTCCTCATTGGCTGTCAATCACAGCCAGTCAGTCAATGAGGAGAGAAAGGGGACAGGGCCAAAGTGGCTCCATGTTTAAATGGACACACGGAGTAGCGGGTGCCCCCATAGCAAGCTGCTTGCTATGGGGGCACCTGACCAAAAGGAAGAGCCAGGAGAGCTTGCAGGAGACAGGAGAGGAGGAGGATCCAGGCTGCTCTGTGCAAAACCACTACACAGAGCAGGTAAGTATAGACAAGTTTGTTATTTTACAGCAACAAACCTTTAGTATTGCTTTAAACTACAAACACCTTCATCGCTCATCATCTTAAGGATGTGTCCTGTAGTTCACAGAAGATAACTGAAAAAGCTTTTTAATATTGTTTGAGACTTCAGTTCAGTATTTAGGAAGGAACACACAATTTCTGACAGTATCAACAAGTATTTTTCTGTACTTGCAGGAAATGTACTTAAAAAAGTGCTAAAAAAGGATAACGCCATCATACCTAAGGACTGGTTAGCTGTAATTTATTCCATATTTGTTTAGTCCCCGGTCACACTGGTGCAAATTGACATGCCATTCAATAGTTTCAAATCGCATGACAAGTCACACCCTATTGTCCGCAATGGAAACGGTCATATTGGTGCGACTCCAACTCCGTCGGAGTTGCACCAATTTTGAAAGTACTTCATGCACTACTTTTTGCAAGTTCGGGTGCAACTTGCATAGATATCTGTGCATGAAGTCGCACAGACATCTTCCATGTCGCAATTGAAATCGGACTGACATCTGGCTTTGAAATCGTGCGAAGTCGAGTGATATCGAAGTCAGATTTGGTGTGACCAAAGATGTAGGGTTTAGATATTGACATCATCCTCCCCTAGGTGCCATGGGCAGGGCTCTCAGTGAGATCCTGGGAAGGCTGAGGATCCAAATCTTTTTGGGAACTTTCTTACGATCCTGTACAAAGGCTATTGACATCACTCTTGCTATGTGCTTGATAAGTACATTTCCCCAAACTTACTGACCTGAAGGTCTCACAGGAAGTGAAAGTAAATCTCCCCAACAAGAACCCTTCCTTGGTCTAGCCACAATTCAGGGTGAACCTGTTCATTGACCAGTATTATGTGTACTGGGTAATTTGCTTCTCACTCTGCTGAAAGACCCCCATGGTTATATGCCACTCAGTTCACCTTCTGGAGCCCTGTGACATACTCAGCACTTCTAGGTATGAGGGAATATGTGGCTTCCTTCTCTTTCTCCCACATTGTAGAGCTGGGTACCATGTGGCCAATTAGCAGTCCAAAGTATATTCAAACAGGGGAAGGGGTTGAGGGAGCTATAAGACAGAACAGATCTAGAACTTAAACAGAGATTTTAGAGGGGGAAGATTGGAGGGGAGAGAAGGCAGAGTGAATATAATGGCCAATTCACATTTGTGTGTGAACATGCTACCATGCGTTCCTGCAACCCATGAAAAAGTACCTGCTGCATGTGTGGTGTACTGTGGTGCCATTCATTATGAATTAATCCTTGACAAATTGTACAGTACAGTGCCCTGCTCCATAATTCACATACCATGCTTTAAAAATAGTAATGCATGTTTTTTTTTATTGCACAACATACTACTACTATGTATGGGCTTAAATGCATAAAGTAATATATGCTAATCCACCACAATGGATGGCAAAAGTGTAAATCCGCCCTCAGCAGTGCAGAAGCCAACCTATCTTGTATCTAACAAACCTGTATTTTTTTCCCTGGATGGGAAACATTGATGTTTGCTTCAAAAAAACTGTTTGACCGGAGCTCCATTTTAAATCGTTCAAATAGGTAACTTGTTTATCTCATTGCCTTCCCTAGATCTACACTTACAGTTTTTATATACAACCTTCTTTACAGATATAAGTTGAACTAGAAAGGGGTTCATAAAATGTAAGGTAAACATTCAGTAAAGTACATTTGATTTTGTTTCTCATGGCCAAAGGCAGTTTCACATATTGACCTACTGTAGGTAACATGATAGGGAAGAAACTATGAGTCCGTAGGTGTATTTCAATTCTTCAAAAAAAATTGTATTATTATGCTTAAAGCATAATTCCAGAATGCTGAGTATGTTTTAAAAATGCTGCATAACAAAAATATTTTCTTCTTGGTAAATATTTACATTCATTTGTATACTTTAATTTTACCTTTATAGATATAGATTTATCCTCTTTGCCTTCTTGGGTCTAGAGAAAGCCCTTCTTATCAAACTCAGTTAGGTGGGGGATTGATTCTGAACAAACTACAGTTTTTGGTTTACCAAGCTCCCATCCACCTCCCTCCCCAAGTAACCTCTTGGTCTAGTAGGATTGTTAAGTGGAACTAAACTATCCCACAGTAACTTCCATTTCACACACCCAGCAGTGTATAAGCCAGATGCACAGTAAGAAATGGAAACCTAATAGGAGAGATGGTGAGGCAACACCGACTGGATAATATATTTAGATAAGCTTTATATAGAACTCCATGGCAGAAGTAGAGAGAATTGACTTAATTTATGAATAGATAGCTTTATTTAATTAAGAATTCCTATCCTTAAAGTAAAACTGTGGTTTGAATATTCAAGAGTTTATATATTCTTAAGAAGCATTGCATGAGATTGAAAACAAGTCGTTATTGACCTCTGTAGCTGCAGGCACTGTGGAGAAATTAATCCTCACAGCAGAAACACTTCATGTTCATGTTCCATATGGGTATAGCAGAATAGTATGCTAAACCTATCTGCCAGCCAAGCCTCTCTGTCGGCTTAAATAAATAAAAAAATAAAAAAGAAGCCTTCTTAAAATCTTTTACAGCCTGTGATGGCTAGTTATTATAGGGTGGAGCAGCTGTTTGAACCCTTGGAAAAGGTTCTTAACAACTGCTTTCCTGGACACTCAGTAGTGGAAATGCCCAATACTTTACAGCGGTACAAATAGACATCATGTGAGAGTGCCATGGACCCCTTTAGTCAGTTAGGCATTATTAGCTTCTTTGACTCTGTAGGTACAAACCAACCTGTGTCACCTGGTCCTTTCCATCTGAGCTTTGCTCCACCCGTGGTCATGATGCAGCAGCCGCACTGTTGCAATCCATTCACTGCATTGTAGTGCAGAGATCATCAGTGCTCCTTGCTAAATGTTACCAAATGTTGCCAAATAAATATTTTTTTTTTGCTTGTGTGTTTTGAATATGGTAAAAGTCAGAGATTCAACTTATCAAACAATGTCAAAAACTATGCTGTATGTGTTTCTGTGTGTATACAGTAAATAGCTATATATCACTCATAAGACGGAAGTGACTGAAAAAAGTTCCCAGCCCAAAACCCTTTGAGCGAATTCTTTATGAAAATCAAACCACTGGTGCAGGGCTTGAGCTAAGTGGAAAAGTATTGTAAACTTGTAAATCTAAAAAAAAAAAAAAAACACTTGGGACATGAAATGTATACGGTCTAAACAAATGTTTAAAAACATAATAAAATAATATATATATTTAAAATACTTTAATAAATTATATATATATATATATATATATATATATATATATATATATATATATATATATATATATATATAAATAATATATAATAAGACCGTTTGTGTGTGTGAACTAACTTTTAAATGTTTTTCTTTAGGATTACCTGTAGTTTTTTTATTCTAACACATTTGAAATCAGGTCTATTTTCATGCTGACCTGGGGGATATTGTAGATGCTCAACAACTACTCCTGGATAGAAAAATGGATGTATAGATAATGTCAAAAACTTTATTTTTGGTTTAATTTTTTCAATTGGTGGAAGACACAGGGCCTAGTTTTTTCCCAAGGACATGGTCTCAGAAGAGGAGGAATTGTTTTATACTTTTATATGATATGGACAGTTTTATTCGCACATATTTGGTTATTCGACATTTTGATTGTTTTAATTTCAGTTGTTGATTTATAACTTAAAAAAAATCATAAAATTATCTATACATCTTAAATACTTAAAAAAATTACACACACGTATATATATATATATATATATATATATATATATATACAGTTGTGACCAAAATTATTCAACCCCCACTGAAATTGAGTGTTTTGGCCAGTTTGACATTGCTTTTGATCATTCAGTCATCTTGCTTACATTTACATTAAAGAGGCACTTGTAGGTCAGACAAATATAACATAACAGTTATAATGAAATAACCACAAATGTCTTTTCTGTGCTCACAGCATTATCAGTTTTATTCAACCCCCAAGTGACATTCAATCTTAGTACTTAGTACAGCATCCTTTTACAGTTATAACAGCTTTTAAACGTGAAGCATAGCTTGACACAAGTGTCTTGCAGCGATCTACGGGTATCTTCGCCCATTCTTCATGGGCAAAGGCCTCCAGTTCAGTCACATTCTTAGGCTTGCGCACTGCAACTGCTTTCTTTAAGTCCCACCAGAGGTTCTCAATCGGATTTAAGTCTGGTGACTGCGATGGCCACTCCAAAATGTTCCAGCCTTTCCTCTGCAACCATGCTCTAGTGGACTTGGAGGTATGCTTGGGATCATTGTCCTGTTGAAAGGTCCAACGTCTCCCAAGCCTCAGGTGTGTGACGGACTGCATCACGTTTCCATCCAATATCTCCTGGTACTGAAGAGAATTCATGGTACCTTGCACACGCTGAAGCTTCCCTGTACCTGCAGAAGCAAAACAGCCCCAAAGCATGATTGACCCTCCACCATGCTTCACAGTAGGCAAGGTGTTCTTTTCATCATAGGCCTTGTTCTTCCTCCTCCAAACATAGCGTTGATCCATGGGCCCAAACAGTTCTAATTTTGTTTCATCAGTCCACAGAACACTATCCCACAACTTTTGTGGTTTGTCCACATGGCTTTTGGCATACTGCAGTCGACTCTTCTTATTCTTTGGAGACAGCAAGGGGGTACGCCTGGGAGTTCTGGCACGGAGGCCTTCATTACGCAGTGTGCGTCTTATTGTCTGGGCTGAAACTTCTGTACCCACATCTGACAAATCTTTTCTCAGTTCCTCAGCAGTCACACGGGGACTTCTCTCCACTCTACGCTTCAGGTAGCGCACAGCAGTCGAAGTCAGCATCTTCTTTCTGCCACGACCAGGTAGCGTTTCAACAGTGCCCTTTGCCTTGAATTTGCGAATGATGCTTCCTAAGGTGTCTCTTGGTATGTTTAACATCTTTGCAATCTTCTTATAGCCATTGCCCTTCCTGTGAAGAGAAATCACCTCTTCTCTTGTCTTCCTGGACCATTCTCTTGCCTTCACCATGTTTGTAACCACACCAGTAAATGTCTAGAAGGAGCTGAGTATCACAGTCATTTTAAAGCTGCCTAATTGGTGCTTATTATGCTTGATTGCTGCTCGGTGACATCCACAGGTGTTTTCAATACCTGATGGAAAGCACCTGTATGAACCTCTGTTCTTCAGAGTGGTAGTCTTTAAGGGGTTGAATAATTGTGGCAATGAAGAAACCACATAAGAACCATTTACTACTGTATTACATAAACAATTGATGTCATTTTAGTTGCATTTGGGTAGTTACAACGTCCTTGTAGGATTTGATTCTGAATACAATTCCAAATGTACACTATAGTCCCTAAACCCCTTTACAGCATTGGGGGTTGAATAATTTTGGTCACAACTGTATATACAGTCAGGTCCATAAATATTGGGACATCAACACAATTCTAACATTTTTGGCTCTATACACCACGACAATGGATTTGAAATGAAACGAACAAGATGTGCTTTAACTGCAGACTGTCAGCTTTAATTTGAGGGTATTTACATCCAAATCAGGTGAACGGTGTAGGAATTACAACAGTTTGCATACGTGCCTCCCACTTCTTAAGGGACCAAAAGTAATGGGACAGGATAATAATGGGACAGGATAATAATCATAAATCAAACTTTCACTTTTTAATACTTGGTTGCAAATCCTTTGCAGTCAATTACAGCCTGAAGTCTGGAACGCATAGACATCACCAGACGCTGGGTTTCATCCCTGGTGACGCTCTGCCAGGCCTCTACTGCAACTGTGTTCAGTTCCTGCTTGTTCTTGGGGCATTTTCCCTTCAGTTTTGTCTTCAGCAAGTGAAATGCATGCTCAATCGGATTCAGGTCAGGTGATTGACTTGGCCATTGCATAACATTCCACTTCTTTCCCTTAAAAAACTCTTTGGTTGCTTTTGCAGTATGCTTTGGGTCATTGTCCATCTGCACTGTGAAGCGGCATCCAATGAGTTCTGAAGCATTTGGCTGAATATGAGCAGATAATATTGCCTGAAACACTTCAGAATTCATCCTGCTGCTTTTGTCAGCAGTCACATCATCAATAAATACAAGAGAACCAGTTCCATTGGCAGCCATACATGCCCACGCCATGACACTACCACCACCATGCTTCACTGATGAGGTGGTATGCTTAGGATCATGAGCAGTTCCTTTCCTTCTCCATACCCTTCTCTTCCCATCACTCTAGTACAAGTTGATCTTGGTCTCATCTGTCCATAGGATGTTGTTCCAGAACTGTGAAGGCTTTTTTAGATGTCGTTTGGCAAACTCTAATCTGGCCTTCCTGTTTTTGAGGCTCACCAATGGTTTACATCTTGTGGTGAACCCTCTGTATTCACTCTGGTGAAGTCTTCTCTTGATTGTTGACTTTGACACACATACACCTACCTCCTGGAGAGTGTTCTGGATCTGGCTAACTGTTGTGAAGGGTGTTTTCTTCACCAGGGAAAGAACTCTTTGGTCATCCACCACAGTTGTTTTCTGTGGTCTTCCGCGTCTTTTGGTGTTGCTGAGCTCAACGGTGCGTTCCTTCTTTTTAAGAATGTTCCAAACAGTTGTTTTGGCCACGCCTAATGTTTTTGCGATCTCTCTGATGGGTTTGTTTGTTTTTTCAGCCTAATGATGGCTTGCTTCACTGATAGTGACAGCTCTTTGGATCTCATCTTGAGAGTTGACAGCAACAGATTCCAAATGCAAATAGCACACTTGAAATATACTCTGGACCTTTTATCTGCTCATTGTAATTGGGATAATGAGAGAATAACACACACCTGGCCATGGAGCAGCTGAGAAGCCAATTGTCCCATTACTTTTGGTCCCTTAAGAAGTGGGAGGCACATATGCAAACTGTTGTAATTCCTACACCGTTCACCTGATTTGGATGTAAATACCCTCAAATTAAAGCTGACAGTCTGCAGTTAAAGCACATCTTGTTCGTTTCATTTCAAATCCATTGTGGTGGTGTATAGAGCCAAAAATGTTAGAATTGTGTCCATGTCCCAATATTTATGGACCTGACTGTATATATAAAACATATAATATAATTATGTATACAAAAGGAAAGTTTGTGTGTGAACTAACTTTTAAATGTTTTTCTTTAGGATTACCTGTAGTTTTTTATTCTAACAAGTTTCAAATCAGTTATATTTTCATGCTGACCTGGGGGACATGTAGATGCTCATCAAATACTACTGGACAGAAAAACAAACGTATAGATAATGTCAAAAACATTATTTATGGTTTAGTTTTTTAAAATGGTGGAAGACACAGAGCCTGTTTTTTTCCAAGGACATGGTCTCGGAAGAGGAGGAATTGTTTTATACTTTTTTATGATATGATGCACAGTTTTATTCGCACATATATTTAGTTATTGCAGATTTTGATTGTTTTAATTTCAGTTGTTGATGTATAACTTCGATTTTTGTTTGATGGTTAGGACACTTTATATACTTAATTAATATTTATTACGTTTGAGAACAGTAGGAGCTCTTGGCTATACATTTACAAAATTTACAGATAGGTATTTGTCATTATAATTGCTGAAAAAGGCTTTAATTGTTTTGGTTGACATTGCATTTTAATTATGTTTCATTTTTGTTTTTTGCTTTTTTTTTGGTGGGGGGGGGGGGATTTGTGATAGCAGAGAGAGAAATACAGAGAGGAAAAACTAAAAAACTTTAAACACATGATGGCAAGTGGGGTAGCTAACAGGCACTAGGTGGTGACACTTCTTCCTCCTGCCTCTTTGCTTTTTTTTTTTGACAGATGAATGGGCTGTTTTAATAGGAATAACGCACAACAACTAGAAGCCTAGTGTTTGGATCAGAGTTTGCAGCAGGGCCACATTCACTAGAATATATTGAGGTTGGCAATGGAACTGCCCATCAGTTGTGCTGGGGTGACCATTTTTGCTGTGAGGCAAAGAATTGCGGCCGCGGTATGTGTATACCCATGTACACCTGCCTTTGCAGTTTAATGGGGATGCTGGGGAGGGGGGGCAGTAAAAACATGGCTTAACTGTCTATTTTTACTTACCTTCAACCGCACGTGTAATCTAGGCCTTACCCTAGGTTCACCCCTAAGCATTTTACTGCAGCGTTTTGCATTTTGCAGAAATGCAGTACAGTTCATTTAACATGATTTCCTATGGGACAGGTTCACATCTCCGTGCTTTCACCCGGTACATCTTTTGGAAAGGGACAGGGACTTTTTTTTAACTCAAAACGTTGCGGTTTTGGTTCTATAAACTTCAATGGGAATGCTGCGTTTTTGCTACTTTTTTATGTGCTTTTGATGCATTTTGCGTTTAAAATCTGCCTAACAAAAAGAATAATTTACAAAAAATGCAAAATGCGTTAAAAATGCAAAAAGCAATGCAGAAACACCTCAAACGTAACCTGCATAGATGTGAACCTAGACTAAGTAAGGGAAATCTCTATAATGCAGTTCCAGGTAGAATCTAAATCCCCATGGGGTCCTAATCCCCTCCTACTCTGGACATGCACTATACTTTAAAGCTCCATGCACACTAGCTAAAAAAATGCCAGTGCTCTTGGCAGAAAAAAAGCTAATTTTGAGCGTTTAGAAGCGCTTAGCTTTTTTTTCTGCCAGAAAAACGCTCTCAAAAATGCAAAACAGAAGGGTTTTTTTTCTGCCAATAAACCCTGAGCTTAAAAAATGCCTCCAGACTACCTAACATGCATGGACACATAGCATAACATTAGTTGCTTTTACAGGCAAAATGCTAAACTCCTCTAGAAGAAGCATTTATTTTAAAGCCAGTGTGAATGGAGCCTAAAAATTCATTAAATATGTTTCATAATTTTATAATAGGAAATTGTTATATCCTGCACCTCGTCTGTTCGTGTGCTTTTTTCACCCAACATAGGAAGCCAATACCATACTATATACGGAGATATACTTAACAGCTGGGAAACTCCGGAAAGTAGTGTGAGATATGTCAGACATGACAGCGATATTTCATATCCTTCTTTCTCACTGCTGTCACTAAGAGAGAAATAAATATAAACCTGAGCGGTGGAACAACATGCTGGGAATGCCTCTACATACCTTCAGACAGAAGATTAGAACTTATTCTCATGTCTCTGCATAACAGTAAAAGGAGAGATGAAAGACCTCTGGTGTGTACATATAATAATACAGCTGTACTTGTGGTGAATGTTACACCACCAGACCGCATATGATAAATGGAGCTTATACCAAAACAGTCAACACGATTGTCAGTGTCAGCAATGCTGAACATTCTCCCATTAAACTGCAGCACCTAACAGTGGTGGGAAGTGTCTGTACGTCTGTCTGGGTGAATCAGCACCATAGTAAGCTCTGTCCTTTTAGTCACAGGTGAGTAGACCCCATTACAGGGGCCCAGGTATGTCTGACTGTATAATAATTATCAGTGCAACAAATAGCATTTAGAAAATATTTTAAAGCTGAACTCCGTGATAAGCAAATATTCTCTAAATACAAGAGTCATGTGTATTCTTGAATCTTGCTTTGTGTATTTCTTCCAGATATGTGCAGTAATCCACCTCTTTACATCAGTGCATGAGCTTCCTGTACTAATGACCGGTCATTGCTGCTTTCTCTCCTTGTGCAGGGTGACTGGTCTTGTCCCCGCCCCTTCCTGTAGTTTTCTGCAGGCAGATGGTAGTAGGTGGGGCCTACTGGCTCCCTCCCACAGCTCCACTCTCTGCTCAGGCTATGTACAACATGCTGATGATGTCACTGCTTACAAAGTAATATCTGGATTTGTAAAGGCATTTAGTGGATTTTATATTTTTTTGTGGCTGTGCAAAACTTTTTTTATTTTGGATAGAGAAATGGAGGGTTTTAACCATATGCGTGCCATTGGGAAAAGTTCCTTGACTTTCTGTCCCATAGACAAAAGAGGAAGTGAGAGGAAATCCCTCTAAAGTGAGGGGAATCCCTGGTTGTCATCAGAACTAGTGTCCTCACTGGAAGATTTCAGCTTCTTGTTCTGGTGACAGCCCAAAACTTCAGATTTTCTTTCATTTCCCTCTCGATGATAATGGTAAATAGTACAAATGAAGAGGGTGAATCTCCCTAGCATGGACACAGACAGTAATAAACACTGACATGTGTTCTAATCCCTCTCCATCCTACAACAAAACTAAAAAAAGAAAAGTTTTGCCTTTAATTACACTTTAAATAAATGTTTTTGTGACTAGAGTTTAGCTTTAAACATCATTTCACATTTAAAAGACCTTTTTTGAAGACCAAAAAAGATGGTGCTTTGTCATGAAAAATATAAAGTTGAACTCCAGATGAACAGCTATATACGCTATCATATACATGAGTACAGCGGCATACATTTATGTCAATGACAGGCTTTACGCTGCACCTGGGCGGCCTGGGAGGAGAAAATTTGCCCGGAATTACACTGAACAGGCTCAGCCAGCCAATGTGCAAGAGCCTTTACTCATTCTAGAATGCACCTTCATTAATGCACCTTCATTAATGCTGCACCTGTAAAATAGAAAAAAATAAATAAATAAATAAATATATATAAATATTAAAACTGTATATCTCAATACTAATTGTTAAATAAACCAAACAAATGGAAACTTCTGCGCTAACCCAAATATATATATAGAAAGAAAACATATATTATGTTAGCATTCAAACACCAATAGAAATCAATATGGAAAAAGTGTAGAACAACTAAAATATGTATAATCCAATTTAAATGTACAAAAAATATAAAAGATATTATTTTTATAAATAAAAAATGCCAAACACATGTAAACGCATAAAACCAAATTAGTCTCATAATTGATGATATAAATAGATAAAGTGCAATGAATCCCAACCTCCCCTGTATATACAGAGATTAATAATTCATATTCCCCTTATAAACGTCATAAATACTATAAAAAATGCATGTAAATGCATACATATTAAACTAATATAAACAAATGCAAAATACATAAAATGTCCCAAAATATCTAGTGACAAATTTCTTTCTTCAAAATATCATGCTTTGTGACACGCATATGTCATGCGTACTCAATATAAAGTTGCTGATGTGCTCCACCACAGTGAACCATTACTTTCCAATGCTGCTGCTTACCTCAAGGTTTGATCCACACAAAGGTAAAGTCAAACACGCTTTCCCAACACTCTGGGTGTAATAACTGCCAATATTCCTCCAGTTCACTTATAATAGTTAAGTATCACATTAAGACTGCAAGATTTCAGCCAAATCAATGTGAAAAATAAAACAAAAAAGATTTCATGGTGCAGTATCAGAGTAACTGCATATTGTTTATTAAAAGAAGATTAAACACACTCACAACTACGGTGCACTTGTAGTATCCAGTGCACTAGATTGATCGCTTGGTTACACTTCCATTCCAATAGTATATTGCACCGTTAAGGATGCCTATTTCTGGAGTAGTGTCTAAAATGGCTGAACCCACACTTTCGGGCATAATGACATTTAGTGGCTCCCTCTACTGACGCGTTTCATCATGTGCTCAGTGACTTACTCAATCATGTGTTTGTCTTTTTCTTTTTTTCTTTCTTTCTTTATTTTGTACATTTATATTGGATTATACACATTTTAGTTGCACTATACTTTTTACATATTGATTACAAATTGTTAAATATTTTAGTAACAGAAAAAAGTAATAAAGCATGACAAAGGTGTATTAAAATAAATAAATGAATAAATAAATATACTTTTTGAAATCTTTATATATATATATATATATATATATATATATATATATATATATATATATATATGGCTAGCACTTCCACCTAGCAGCTCTAGGGTCGTAGGTTCAAATCCCAACCATGTCACTACCTGCCTGGAGTTTGCATGTTCTTCCTGTGCCTGCGTGGGTGTCCTCTGGGTACTCCGGTTTCCTCCCACACTCCAAAGAAATGCTGGTAGGTTAATTGACTCCTGTATAAATTGACCCTTAGACTGTAAGCTCCCTGAGGGTTAGGAACTGCTGCATAAATTGACAGCACTATATATATATATTTAATTACATAAATTGTAATTCATTTCATATATATATATATATATATATATAGTATTTTATTTATTGAAATTAATTTATTTGATGCTGTTTAAAAGTGGCAATAGCCTAATGTCTAAGCAGTACTATAGATTCAGGATTACGTCACTAGAGGTCACTACTTGCATAATTGTATTGCTATCTCTCTATACTAGTCAGCCAAAACTATGGCAGCTAAAGCACAAAGTACTTCATCCTAGATCATTATTAATTGTTGTCAGTGCTGTAATTATCACTGTGGAAGCAGCAGATGCAGCTTTTCCCTGAAAGGTTAGATCCATACCATTTAAAGCACTGTGTGGTTCTTTTTTATTAAACACAAAAATATTGCTACTTTACTGAATCAGAATTTGTCACCCCAGACTTTGTTCATTTCAGATTCCAAATGAGGTTGAGGGAAACATTAAATTTGTAGTGTCTTTAAATTTTATTGAATGTTTGGAGTATATTTTTAAAGCCCTTGTAAAATCCCCAGAAAATAAAGACCATTTGCATTTGGTGCCTATTTGTAGTTACTGTTGTAAATATTCTTTGAACAAGGTTTTAATGTGACTTTAATATTTTTATTTGCTAGTTGTCCCATATTTTTATTATTACTTTATGTTTACAGATCACTGAGCTAGAGATTCAGAAATCACTGAATGTACGACTATTGTGTAGCACTACAAAGCAGTGTGGACAGACTGCATATGTAATCAGGAAATATAGATGCCACCACGTAATTAGAACAGCCAACCTTTTAACTTTGAGGAAACTTTGAAATAACTAAAATAACCCCTAATAAAAATAATTCTACAAACAGTTAATTCATATTTTAATAAATTAAGCAATAAAAACGTGGTATAGCTAGAGTATTTACATACATACAGTTAAATGAAAGCATTCAGGAGTCCAACGTTTTTTAATGATAAATTTGAATCAGTAGAAAAAAAAATCATGGAAGATTAAGGGAAACACTGGGCAGACCACAGACATTGCAAGATGTCACAGTGGTTAAATGGTTAGCACTCCCACCTGGCAGTACTAGGGTCATTGGTTCAAATCTCAACCATGCCACCACCCATGTACTCCCTGTGCCTGTGTTGGTAGGTTATTAGGATCCTGTCTAAAATTAGCCCTAGTATATGTATGAATGTGAGTTAGGGACCTTAGATTGTACACCCTTTGAGGGTTAGGGACTGATATGAATGTCCAATATATATATATGCATGTAAAGCGCTGCATCAATTGACAGTACCTATATCAGTACCTCTAATAATAATGGGAGCTCTTCTCAGTTGCATCTAAAAAGTTTGGATGTAAACCTTTGGATGCTGAAGCACCAAGCTTTTCCTGTAAGATACAGCTGATATATATATGATCTACTGTGGAGTTCCCATAATATGCTTGCTATAGTCTGCCCAGAATCTCCAGAATCTCCCTCACATTTCCCCTGGTGAAGGGGGATTGTGTTTGGCCCAATAAATGTGTTGGTCTTTTCCTATTATGAATCAATTTCTTCATTAAAAACCTGGGACTCTTGGACATTTGTTTGGTGCCCTCATTGGACTGTATGTATTTTTTTGTGTTTTGTGGAGTTCTGCTGAACTGAAGCTAGTGTACCCTGTGACAATTACAGTGACCCTTGGAAAATCTGAATCCAGTGACCAGCTGGTTTTTGTGTTTTGCTAGAGTAGTTGGAACTAAAGGCAGAGCATTTTAATACCATCTTGCTTTTTGCAAGAAATTTATTTCCTGGCAATGGAGAGATGCCCCTTTGCTTTGGTAGCCAATGTCTTTCCTCTTTACGTTGGTTGTTAATGATGAAAGACCACCTTTCTTTGTAGGTCAACGGGAGAAGGACCACCTTACATTGGAGGTTACTAAATCCTAACTCTGTGCACTATAACTTTACCAGGGTTGAAGCAGTTAAAATCCCTATGCCTCAAAAGTCACCTCTCTGCATCTAAATGAGCAGATCTGACAAATGTAGAAAAAAGCCTACATGACTAGAGGAGGCTTTTGACACAAAATAATTTTTAACTGCTTCAACCCAGGTAAGCTTTTTGTGCCTAGAATTGAGCTTTAAATAATGCTCCCCACTAAAATGATCATTGGTCTCACTGGATAGTTACTTGAAAGATAAGAGGCTCTCAAGTGATAGAACCATTGAATGGCCACAGAACTATGCAGATACCATCTAAACCTCTAGTAACTGTTGAAGGAACCTTAGGGTTCCATGGAGCCCTGATTGAGAAATATGTTACACTGGGGAAATTTCAGTTCATTTCCTCCCCTATAGCCACAGCAGCCAGTGAAAAGAAAACTCTCCAAAAAGAGGAAACTCAGTTTTCAGAGAGTTGTCACTACAACAAACATCTCTAATTGATTATTTCCCCTCTGTTTCTGTTCTAGTGGCAAATCAAAATGTTGGGTTTTCCTGTCACTTTCCTTTCCAGTGTGCAAATGCACAGAAAAGAACCAAACACAAGAATGAACAAGGCACCAGATTCAGAATTTCTAAAGCCTAGTACACACGAGAATATTGGACAAAAAATGCAGCTTTTAGAGCGATTCCCTGGTCAGATCGTTAGTACACAGCTTTCGAGAGTGTATCACAACAGTTTATACGAAGATATACGAAGGGTCAAACACTTCGATAACAGAACAAACAATTTTCATACATAAAAAAACTTGGGACCAAGACTTTGCATGCTCAGAAATGAAGGAATACAACACATTACATCACTTCCGGAGTTGTATTCTGTGTTACGAAAAATCATCACTGGGCACACTGGCTCCAGTTCCGCAGCACTCCACAAAATAGGGACTCCCCTCAAGAACAGGGGAAGGACATGTTGAGTTGAGAATCCACATGCATACAGATTCTGTTACAAATCAATTTATCATTAAAAACCTTAAACTCTTGGACCTTTGTTTGGCACTCTCATTGGATTGTATGTCAGCAATAAGAACCTGACAGGGGTACTAATCCTTGTCTGCGCTATCCAAAGCTAAAAAAAATTATGTATACTTTAATAAGAGTAGTTACATCAGGTGTATCTCCTTGACATGTATACCTATTAAAACCATTAAAAGAATATACATTTCTTGTGAATGAGTTTCGGTGTAGTTCTTTAATACTTGTAGCATCAATATATATTAATACAAAAATGTACCTGGAACATTGTGTAGACATGTCTGTGATGACTTCCCCTCACTAAACTGAACTTTTCCTGTTTTCCCTTTTGTGTACTGCTCATATGAACCTCATTTAGGTTTTATTACAGGAAGGAAATAGATTTACATCAGTTTTTATACTTATGGATATTACATTTTCTGATTTTCTACCTTCTACCTTCTCTTCATACTGACACTATGTAACTAGACAGAGCACATAATGTTGCAGCACAGATGTTCCTTTTGTACTAAAAAAAATATCAGGTAAGACAGGCATTGTCCATGAATACAGTAGACAGTATTTTTTAGTGTAGCTTGGAAAATAAACTAGGTGATTGGATGCTTTGGACCAGATTATTCTTCCTTTTTCTGTAGACAATGCAGGCTTCGGATGGAAGAAAAAAGGTTAGGGTCAACTTTGATGACCATCATTGCTACTCCATCTACTACATATACATGCTTGTCTACAGCAGTAAGAGCTAATCTTTGAGGCTTTCTTTGAATGGGCAAGAGGAGGGGAGGGGCAGATGGATGAACTTTAGGATCTCTCCTTGGCTATTCAGAACAAATCACAAACCCATCTAGCGCACTACAAGTCCCAGCTTTCCAATTCCAGTGTGCAATTTACTGCGGGGATGGGGAAAGCAAATCTCGAGACAGCCTCTGAAAAGCAATCCTTTTGGGGTTTTTTACTGCCTGAATGCCGTTTTTGCATTGAAGGACTGCCCCTCCACTACGAGACAACCATTTGGTTCCCACTTGCAGCGCGGTCACATTACCTTACATGGGAGAGTTTGACAGGCAGTGTGTCAGGGCAGGAGCTGGGGAACGGACAGGCAGGCCTAACAATGTAACGCACTGGCTGACGACAACCACCACCCACAGACCGAAGTCCCTCAGGGCGCAGAGTCTAAGTCCCAGGCTGCCCTTCACCAGGGCCCCTGATGGTGGGGATGGACTTGACGCAGCCAGGAACCAGGTCGCGGCCCCCGAGACACCTCAGCTGCGGTAATGGCCGCCGCCAATGGCGTGTAGCTGGTGGAAGAGACAAAAGAGTAGTCAGACAAGCCGGGGTCAACAACAGCAGGACAAAACAGTACAGGACAGCAGACGAGAATCACAGGTCACGAGCCGGGTTCAGCAACAGAGGGTCAGATCAAAGGAGAATACAAAGAATAGTCAAGTCACAAGCTGAATCAGATACCAGGAGAGTCACGAGAGTCAGAACAGAGTAATAGCAACACAAAGACACAAGACACAAGTGCAAAGAGCATGTGCGGGCCACAGGCTTATATGTCATCAGCCACACCCCTCTGGGGGATGGACCACAGAAACCTGAAGGCATAAAAGGATTCCCATAATGCACAGCAGAATCCAAGATGGACGCCAGCACATGGAGTAACATAACCTCAGGGAAAAGGTAGGACCTTGACACAGTGCCATCTGTCAAACTCAGCATATGTTTCATTAAATTGCTGCACAATGTGTACTCACCTGAGCAGCAAGGTGTCCACTTGTATTTTGGCCAGTGGGGGGTTAAAATGCGTGTCAATTGCCTGTTTTTACTGTTTGCTGGCTGCCCGTATAAAAAGGAGCCTTACTTGTTAGCAAGTGTCAGATTTAACCTCTAATTCTTGGCATACTACATCTGGAGGCTTGCTTGGGATAGTATTAACCTTAGTTATATTATGTTGCATAACACTGCTGGCTTTGATCTTTCAGCTTAGCTGTTGTGAGTTCCCATGTAAGGGAATGGGATGGGACCGCATCACAGGCGCTTGGCTCGCAGTTGAGGGGCAGTCCTGCAATGCAAAAATGGCATTCAGACAGTTGAAAAAAAAAGCCAAAAGGATCTCTTTTCAGAGGCTGTTTCTGAATGGACAAGGGGAGATCCTTAAGTTCAGTTGCTCCTCCCCTCCACCTGTCCAAGCTGGAAGATGAAAGCTAGCATTGGTATGCAGCCTCATACCCACTGTAAGCCCCAGTGTGCTGAACAACAAAAAGCTGACAGATTGCTGTACTAACACAAACAGTGCTAGTACAGTGATCTCCCCTGCTGTGCTATTGTGTTCTGACAGGGCTGCCCCCCCCTACCAGAACACACCTTTCAGGGCTCTCAGCCATTGGCAGGTTAGCAGACCTTGTTGGACCGCCTGCTGTACACATGGGCCAGATGTCGGCCGGTTTCTGTTGAACCGGCCAATACCGTCTGATAATTGCCTGTGTGTTCTTGACTTAAGGTTGTTACTATCCCCAGCAATCCTCCAGATGTAGCATATCATGAATTAGAGGTAAATCCTAACACTTGCTAACAAGTAAGTCTCCTTTTTTACACAGGCAGCCAGCGAGCAGTAAATATAGGCAGTTGATACACATTGTAAACCTCCTTTCTCCACCAGCATCAATACAAGTGGACACTTGGCCACTCAGGTGAGTACACATTGTGTAGCAATTTTAATAAAACATTTGCTGGGTTTGACAGGTGGTACTGCCTGTCAAGCTCCCCCATGAATGTGATGCACTGCAAGTGAGAACCAGTTGAGGGACAGTCCTGCAATGCAAAATTGGTGTTTGGTGGTGGTAGTGGGGTTGTAAACATTACTTCTAGTGTACAAGGAGCCTAACTGTGCCTACTCCAGCAGTATCCTGCATAATACGAAGAGTCAAGGGCCGGCAGAGACAGGAATTACTCTTCCAGAAAGTGGTAAGATGTCTACTAAAGTTACACTGGACACAAAATGGAAAAAAATGTTTTTAAAGTGGGGAAACATGCATATTAAATAAATGTAATTTTAAATATGTGCAGTTAGAAGGCTGGTCATGCACACAACCTATGATCTACTTTCCTGACAATGGGATGCGCTTGAAAAGTTTTGTTGGAACTGAGCTCATAGTTAATTATATTTTACTAGTGAGTTGAAGGAAACTTTATACACCTGCATACATTCCATCAGCCTTACTGGTGTGCTATTGCACACAGCAGTATTACCTTGTTCTGGCAGTTCACTGCGTTTTCTCCATGCTTAGTACCTGCATGAGATCGTCCAGATAGATTTAATTTGGTGGTAAATACTGCTTAATAGAGGATCAGATATACTGTAGTCCAAGCTCACTTTAACACACTAATCGTTTTAGAAACAAATATAAAAAATGTTGACTACAAAAAAGTGTACTTTTTCACTTTTTAATTATTTTTTGTCAAGTTTATCAAATACATATTTTATCTAGGCTTAACTATGTGTTATATTTTTAAAGCCAAAACACATCTGCTGGTTTTCTATGAGTAGAGAATAGTTAAATCCCAATCAGGTTTCTTCCTTCCTTCCTTCCTTCCTGACCAGAGACTGCAGACATACTACAGGAGATGACCAGAGACTGCGGACACAGTACAGGAGATGACCAGAGACTGCAGACACAGTACAGGAGATGACCAGAGACTGCTGACACGGTACAGGAGATGACCAGAGACTGCAGACACAGTACAGGAGATGACCAGAGACTGCAGACATACTACAGGAGATGACCAGAGACTGCGGACACGGTACAGGAGATGACCAGAGACTGTGGACACGGTACAGGAGATGACCAGAGACTGCGGACACGGTACAGGAGATGACCAGAGACTGCGGACACGGTACAGGAGATGACCAGAGACTGCGGACACGGTACAGGGGATGACCAGAGACTGCGGACACGGTACAGGGGATGACCAGAGACTGCGGACACGGTACAGGGGATGACCAGAGACTGCGGATACGGTACAGGGGATGACCAGAGACTGCGGGCACAGTACAGGAGATGACCAGAGACTGCGGACACAGTACAGGAGATGACCAGAGACTGTGGACAGTACAGGAGATGACCAGAGACTGCGGACACAGTACAGGAGATGATCAGAGACTGCGGACATACTACAGGAGATGACCAGAGACTGCGGACACAGTACAGGAGATGACCAGAGACTGCAGACAGTACAGGAGATGACCAGAGACTGCGGACACAGTACAGGAGATGACCAGAGACTATAGACATAGTACAGGGGATGACCAGAGACTGCGGACACAGTACAGGAGATGACCAGAGACTGCAGACAGTACAGGAGATGACCAGAGACTGCGGACACAGTACAGGAGATGACCAGAGACTGCAGACAGTACAGGACATGACCAGAGACTGCAGACAGTACAGGACATGACCAGAGACTGCAGACAGTACAGGGGATGACCAAGAGACTGCAGACAGTACAGGGGATGACCAAGAGACTGCAGACAATACAGGAGATGATCAAGAGACTGCAGACAGTACAGGAGATGACCAGAGACTGTGGACCTTTGGGAAGGGAGGGGGAGAGGGTACCTGAATTTGACAGGTACCCGCTCCCACTTCCGCGGAGTTGTCCTCCCTTTAGTGTGTGCACCCGGCTGAGACAGCCAGGTGCCCAGTGCACATGCGCGAGAAGCGCTGCTCTTTGTGAATGGCCCGGCGTCTTCTGGGACACATGACAAGTCCCAGAAGATGCCGGGCCATTCACAAAGCGCAGCGCTTATTGCGCATGCGCAGTGGGCACCTGGCTGTTGCAGCCGGGTGCCCACACTACAGAGTCCGGCGTGGGAAGACTGTACACTTGTAACTGCCCCCACTGCCGCACTGATCATCCCTGACTTTCCATTTCACCTGTTGCAAGATATGCAAACCAGGGACTGCCCCCCCCCTACTGGCCTCCAGCACTCGAGCATACCCGAATGGTCACTCCGCCCCTGCTCCTGATACATCTCATCCATGGGTGCAGTGTGGATGCCCCCCTCCTAGGAGCCCATGTGCTTTAACACCTTGCACCCATCCTAAAATGAGGAATACATTCCTTTATTTTTTCCTTCAGAGTCTATGTTGGAAGCGACTAAAGACTGCAAGTCCAAATTTTGATTTGCTCTGCATTGCCACAGGACTCTTTTATATAATGGAACTGCATATAACATTAGTTTCAATTGATATGCTCAATATTTTACTTCTGAGTGAAGAACTTCCCATAGCCTGGCCCTTCATCTGCACTGTGTAGCTAAAGAAAGAGATTTATTGAATGTTAGTTTTAGTAAGCATGAGAAAAGGGGATTTCCTGATTTCTTGCTAAAGTAACTTCTTCACAAAACCTGCCATACACTTCAGCTGATGCAATACTGAGAAAGAACAACTGATTCCACTTTCCTTTGGTAGAGGAGCAATTTGATCATACTTAATGGAGATCATCGGTTGCACTACCTTTAGCAAAAGACAGTGTTTCCTTATATAATGTTGGAAAAACAAATCTACTAGAACCAGATGTGGAAGTGTAAAAAGAAAAAAAAAAAAGAAGCTAAACCTAGCTAATTTAATTACAGCTTTTACACTTTTCTTGAACTTGCTCAAGTAACAACACTATAATACAACAAGGTATTAAAGTATATCTGAACCCAAAACCTTTTTTTTTTTCAGTTTTGGATTTGGGAAAGGGGGGTGGGGGGGGGGAGAGAGGTTGTTGAAACCTTGGTTAGGAATTTATTAATGTCTGTGTAAGGAGATATATTATTTTATTTGTTATAGGTACTTGTATAGTGCTGTCAATTTACTCAGCGCTTTACATATATTGTACATTCACATCAGTCCCTAAGCCTCAATGAGTGTACAATCTAAGGTCCCTAACTCACATTCAAATATACACATACTAGGGACAATTTAGACAGAAGCCAATTACCTACCAGCATATCTTTGGCGTGTGGGAGTAAACCGGGGTACCCGGAGAAATCCCACGCAGGCACAGGAAGAACATGCAAACTCCAGGCAGGTAGTGTCCTGGTTGGGATTCAAACCGATGACCCTAGTGCTGCTTGGTGGTCCTGGTGACTATTCTCACCAGGATAGAAAGTGATGGGAAATACAGTTGGGGACATTGAGAAAGGTCATGTCACGTCCTGTTGTGTCTTTTGCACAAAAAGAAAAGGAAATCTCCCAAATGGAACTAAGAGAGAGAGGAAAAAAAAGAATTGATAAGATTTTAAAGCAATACCTATTCTATTTAAAACTACAAAGCAATGATACAAAGAAAACACATAGCCACACAATGAATTAGGATGAGAGGCGGTTCAATCTTAAACTGCATAAGGCGTTTTTACTACTGGATGTGGAACTTCCTACTACAGTTGGTGGTATCGGCAAGGAGTGCATATAAGAACAAAAAACTTTTTTTTTAAGTGGTTAGCACTTCCACCTAGCAGCACTAGGCTTGTCAGTTTGAATCCTAACCACAGCACTACCTGCCTGGACTTCCAATGTTCTCCCTGTGCCTGCATGTATTTCCTCCGGATACTCCGGTTTCCTCCCACACTTCAAAGACATGCTGGTAGGTTAATTGGCTCCTGTCTTAAATTGGCCCTAGTAAGTATATGCCTGAATGTGAGTTAGGGACCATAGATTGTAAGCTCTTTGAGAGCAGGGACTGATATTCATAAATTGTTGGCACTCTATAAGTACCTGTGATAAATAAACATAAATAAACTTTCAGATGTGTTTCTTAGCAAAAGCAATATACAGGGATATGGAAAATGGTAGTGCCATAAACATACACACACACTCACACTCTTCAACCTTACCAACTATGTACTGTGCACTTAATTAATCTGATTATCTATCTATCTATCTATCTATCTATCTATCTATCTATCTACCTACCTATACATTTATAAATGGCTAAAACACTTGTATGTTTTGAATAGACATATTTTTATACAACTTATCATGAGGAATACCTATTTTCAGTGGTTTAATAGAGTGAGATACATGTTTAGCACTTAGGAGGCTATGGCAGTTTTCAATTATATGAACTAAAAATAAAATATAATTTAAGTATTGCCTAGTGGCTGCAGGTCTATCTATCTATCTATCTATCTATCTATCTATCTATCTATCTATCTATCTATCTATCTATCTATCTATCCATCTTTCCATCTATCCATCTTTCCATCTATCCATCTATCTATCTATCTATCTATCTATCTATCTATCTATCTATTTATGGATTGTTCTATTTATAAATTGTTACATTCATTGTATGTTTATATTTGTAAATAAATAATATATTCAGCATATCATGAAGAATACCTGCATTTCATTGGCAATTTGACCACCAAAACCAATGTACCATATTTGGGAACTAAGGAACACCTGCCGTTCATATTCTATATCTATATAATAGACATTGGTTAATGGGCTATGAAACCCAACACCTCTACATTTCCAGCAAATGTTTCAGTTTGGTGTCATATAGCTCCACAGAAAATGTTTCGAAATGATTAAGAAGCTGAGATATGTTTCATGTAATTTATGGAATAGTATTGTAAACAATAATGACTGAAGCTGAAATAAAGATCACTTTGTCTGTTTTCCTTAGGGGGCAGAAGCCTTTTGATTCCTGCAAACACATTAAAGCTGAACTCCAGCAATGATAGATTTTGTATACTTAAAACAGAGCTGGAGTCATGTTGTAAAAACCTGTGAGTAAGCAGGCTCATATTGCAGAAGAGACATGTACTGTCTCTTCAGCAATAAAGTGCCCCTACCTGCCTGCTCACTATCTCCTGCATCACTGTAAACTGAGCTGTGCATGCGCAGCTCAGCTTGCAGTGCTAGACTGGTCTCTGAGTGCTGGGATTACAGCTTCCTGAGCATACGCAGGAGTGACATCATCCTCCCGCAGGCCACTGAAGAGGCCTGAAAACCAGCACTCAGAAGAAGACGCCAGCACCAGTGCAGGGCTGTTGGACAAGTAAGTATAGAGATTTTAGTTCCACTTTAAATTGGGCCAGCTTGGAGAGGAGGGGTGGTGACATTACATTCTTCATCTCATCCAATTAGGGAGCACTTTGCATTCACTGAGAAAAAGGGAAGGCATTCTCTGAATCCGGAAGATTATGGCCATGAGTATAGTTGCTTAGGATACTACAGTGATGTCTTGATGATGATGTCTAGCTTCCACAAAGGCTAGTCAAGCATCACATATGTATACTCAACCCTGGGCCAAGCTGGCCAAATATAAGTAGGCAAAATATATCATCTCTGGGGTACATCTTTAAGCACTAGGTATCTCTGTGTTTTTATTAGGAATCGGTGTTATTCCCCAACATTTATGTCTGAACACACACACACACTATAAGACTGATTTACCAAAGGAGCAGAAACTAAACTTAGTAAAAAAGATGAACGTGTGTTTGTTTCAATCCCTAACCACTCGCTTACAAAAAGTATGCTTTTTTTCCTTCCATTGCAAATGGTTGGGTATTCAAAGTGGAAACAGGTTCACCTTATTTACTATCGTTCACTCTGCAAAGTGAACAAAACCTTTCAAAGTGAACATTCATTTTGCTAAATACAGTCTCTACACCCATATATGCAAATCATATAAATAGATTTATAGATAACCAGAGAGATAATTATTAACCATCACATATAAGAACATTTTCCCCAAAGGGCATGAAAGTGAAATTGCCCATTTATTAGAGTGAGCATTGGTACAGATAATGAAGTGAACAATCCAGAGAAACAAAGCAGTGCTTAGGGGAATTGTAATACTGACAAAGCAATGATTAAGAACATGGTCATTTATTTCGTGTTTGGTGCCTCTGCTTGGAATTTATCACTGTCAAGTGTTTTTGTAAAGCAGTGAATGAAGGCTTTATATGATGCCTCATTATCATCTCACTGGTAGAGGACAGACCAGGCCAATGAGGGCCATCACTTTAGATATGTTGTTAAAATACTGCAATTTGTCAGCATTTAGATTAACAAATAAGGCAGGCAGTTTGAGTGTGAAATGACCTTCACTTGGCTCTTGGAACGTTGCTGATAAGAGAGGAACTTGGTCTCTCACGCCACTTAAAATATCAACATTATGCATGAGTTGATTGTAGCCGTATGAGTACTGCTTAGACCCTGAAGAAGGGGACATTCCCCGAAAGCTTGTCCTCAAAATTGTATGTTGGTGCAAATAAAAAAAGTATCACGGACAGTACTCAACATTATGCACAATTTTCAGCTGCGAAAAAGCAGTTTAGAAACAATTGCTTTTAACGATGAAAAAAATACAAAATTAATCACATACGTACACAAGTATGGCACAAAATATAACAATTAAAGTGGTTGTAAAAGCTCAAGGTTTTTTTACCTTCACGCATTCTATGCATAAAGGTGAAAAACTTTCTGCAGTGGCCTCCCCAATCCCCCCCTAAAACTTATCTAATCCCCTACTTGATGCAGCAATGTGTACTAGAGCAACGGCTTTCCCGGGACTCTTCCTCCTCATTGGCTGAGACAGCAGTGGGAGCCATTGGCTGTCGCTACTATCAATCATAGCCAGTGAGCCAATGAGGAGAGAGTGGTGGGTGAGACCGATCCATGCTCCGTGTGTGTGAATGGACATGCAGAGCATTGGGTTAGGAGTGAGCCTGCTTGGGTGTCCCCATAGCAAGCAGATTGCTGTGGGGGCACTTGGCAGGAGGGAAGAGCCTGGAGTGCCAGCGGGGGACCTTAGAAGAGGAGGTTTGGTGCTGCTCTGTTCAAAACCACTGCATAGAGCAGGTAATAATAACATGTTTGTTATTTAAAAGTGCTTTTAATATCACTTTAAGCTCTGTTAAACTTTTTAAAAATGAGGCATATAGTTACTGCTATTCCAAAAACATCTCTACAGTACCATTCCTACTTCAGTACAAAGATTTCTAACTTTATTAACATTGCAGCAAGAGACATACTGTAACTATTTACAGTACTTATTGAAGTCACATTAATGGTAAAATTAAGTCTTATTTGTGCAATGGGCTATCAATGTGGACTAAGACAATGGAATTCATTTGTATGTTCAGCCAAAACTTGTTGAGACCCCATTAGAGAGATTTCCCCTCACTTCCTGTAATGTTGACAGCAGTTTCCTAAGACTAGAATCTCAAACATAGAGAGCAGAGCACTGAGAGTTAAAAATGTGCTTTTTTACAGGAAGGTTACAAGACCCATTAGTTTTTCATTACTATCTGTGTCCTTGTTACAGAGTTTTCCATACTTCCTGTCATGTGAAATCATTGTTACTGAGACAGAAACTTCTTTATCACAGCCTTGGATGGCAGTAAAAAGCAGCAAAAGGGTTATAATCCTTGCTTACTCTGTCTAAAAAAATGTTTAGGCTGAACTTTCATGAATACTTGGTTCCAATTAATTAATTAATTAAATAAATTAAATTAATTTATTTAATAAAACCATACAAGTAAACTAACCTAAAGTAAAAACTTTTTTTTTTTTCATTTTGGATAGAGTATAACCCCTGTCAGGTTTTTTTGTCCATTTGCGTCCCATTGAGAAGATTTCGCTTAACTTCCCATCACATAGCCAAAACAGGAAGTAAGAAAAAATCCCTCTAAAGCGAGGGAATCCTTGGTTCTCACAGGGGTCATCAGAACTAGTGTCCCCATCGTAGCATTTCCCCTCTATTAACCGCTTCCCAGTTGTACTGTAGCAGAAATACTGTTACAGGGCAGCACAGCTGCGCAAAATCACATATGTATATATATATATATATATATATATATATATATATGTGATTTTGCATTTCCGGGTAGGGGGCGTGGCTGTCAATCACCAGGTTCCAGCCAGTGATTGCCCACCAGCACCCAGCGATAGCCGAGTATCACTGACAGGGGAGAGATGGGGGAGAGACCCGCATAGCAGAGCCATACAAAGCAGTGTGCTTACAGCGTAAAGTAAAACAGCACACAGTTAACCCTTTGATAGCCCCAGATGTTAACCCTTTCCTGTCCAGTGTCATTAGTACAGTGTCAGCGCTTTTTATTAGTACTGATCACTGTATTGGTGTCACTGTCATTTGGGTGTAGCATTCCATGACCATGCAATTGTCAGTTAAAGTAACACAGTGCTGGGGGGCATGGCTTGGTCACGGTGGAATGTACAAGCACTAATTAGAGCTCTGTGAGACCTGAACCCTGAGACTGACAGCCTAGCCATTACAGCGATCCGTTTTAGATGCCGGGGGAGCAAAATCCACAATCTGCTACCAGTGAGTCGAGGGAGGGGAGGACACGCCCCGTGAGCACTCCCTTCTCTTCCCATATGGGAGTTGCTTGTTGATTCAGTTGAGCCCCCGGCTCTGTTCTGATCTGGTAGTAATCTTCCCGTTCAATACAGATCCACTTGAGTTACAGTTACTTACATGTTTTGCTGATATGGCCCCCTGGGTCTCTCTATACTGCTTATGTTTTTCTTCTGAAGAATATTGTTAGTACTGATTTGACTGTCTTTATTGCTATGCGGTTTCACTATTATGCTCAGTACGGGAATTTGGTACGTAGTGCCTTTAGAATATTCCGATACATACCTCCTTTTTCTATCTCCCCTTCTTTTTTCTTTTTTTTTGCACCCCCCTAGTTTTCTTTTCCTTTTACCTTCCCAACCCTTTGGCTCTTCCCCCCTCCCCCTGGATCCAAACCATACCGATTCCTCTGTCTGTATTGTTGCTGGTGGCAGGGGGAGTTCCCCTTCTTTCTTCTCCCTCTCTTTTTCTGTTCTCCTCCCTCCCTCTTGCCCTGTCTTCCCCCTCCCCCCTTTTTTCCCACCCTCTTTTCCTTCTTTCCCAGTCTTCTTTTTCTTTCCCTTTTTTCTAGTTTCCCTATTTCTATTCCTGTCTGGAATAGGCTTGGGGGTCCTTTTCTCTTTCATTTCTCCTCTTTTTTCTTTCCCCCTTCCGAGGTGACAGTCTTCCTCGCTCCCCCCCAGCAGCGGCTTGGGTACTGAGATGGCCGTAGATATTGTCAAATTTACTTCTTTCAATGTGCGTGGCCTGGGGGTCCCGGAGAAGTGATCTAGGCTTCTTACTGATCTGAAGGAATCAAAGGCGCAAATGGCGTTCCTGCAGGAAACGTATTTTAAATTTGACCATGTCCTCAAATTGACTATTGAAGCTTTCGCACGATGTACGAGTTTTCTAACAAGCCGGGTACTCTCCTGGCTAGGGCACCTCTTGGCCCCTGTGCTTGTCTGTTTATCTCACACATCATCTCCACAACTTGCTCCACACTGACTACCTCATGGGCCATGGCTTTGGAATTTCACTCCTTCTATCATGACCTCTACAATGTTGCGTAACCCTCTACCAGTGCGGCTGCACGGGATTCTTCCTCAGACGCTCGATCCTACATCGCTTCTTCTGGGATGCCATCCCTTACATAATCAGCGTGGAAGGAGCTGAATGCACCAATTATGCTAGAGGAGCTGGGCATGACCCTATCCCAATCCAAACCGAAAAAGGCCCTGGGCCCGGACGGTTTCACTGCCTCTTATTATAAAACCTTGTGTGACTTACTGGGCCCCCCACCTGGTGTCCGCATAGAATGCGCTGGTGAAGGGGAAGACCGTGCCCCCTGATTACCTCCGGGCCTATATCTCAGTGATTCCCAAGGAGGCTAAGGACCCTGCTCTCTGCGGTAGTTATTGGCTGATAGCTTTACTCAATACTGATCTGAAACTTTTTGCGAAAATTATCGCCAATAGGTTACTTCGGCATATTCCCCAGTTGATTCAAAAGGACCAAGCGGGCTTTGTTCCTTTGCAAGAGCCATGAGACAATACTATACGGGTGCTCAACCTAATCCATGATGCCAAGACCATTAAGCGGCCACTGATTTTACTTTCCACGGATACAGAAAAAGTGTTTGATAGGGTCCGGTTTTGATTTATGAAAGTGACACTAGAACATATCGGATTCGGGACCCCTATACATCATTGGATCTCTGCCCTTTATTCCTCCCCTTTAGCGGTGGTGAAGGTCAACAAAATATAGCCAGTTTCTGTAAACCCTTGGGAAGCCATAAAGTTGCAGCCTTCGCGGACTACCTGATATTTTTTGTCACAAATCCACTTATATCCTTGCCTAATATATTGCGGGCCCTACAGATCTTTGTCTAACTTCAAGGCCAATTTGTCGAAATCCTCTGTGCTTAACATCTCTGCTGACGCAATCAGTATACAGGTACTTGACCATCTTTTTCATTCAAATAGGCTACGGAAGTCATTTGGTATCTGGGCACCAACATTAACCCTGACCTCTCTCGTTTATGTGGGGCAAACGTTGAACCACTTCTTCCTAAACTTAAGGACAACCTTCTCCATTGGCATTCCCTGACACTGACTTGGTTTGGTCGCTGTTCTGCTCATTACTCCAGAAAGTCCTCTATCTTTTATAAGCTATCCCGATATGCCTTCCCCAGACATTTTTCCACAGACTCAGTTCCTTTTTTTGGAACTTTGTCTGGGAGCATGGGGAATCCCATTTGGCTCTACACCATCTAACCTTACCTAAGATGTCTGGGGGTGTTGGCCTTCCTGATATACTACAGAGCTACTCATCTCACCAGAGTGGTGGATTGGCGTTGTCACGGGGAAGCCAAACATTGGGTGGACATGGAGCCAGAGGACTACGGGGGTACAGCCATGAGCTGGCTATGGCTCTCCTCTCCATTACCTAGGGACCTTGGTGCTTATCCTACCTTAGGTAGCACCCTACGGGTCTCCAAGGTGGCTTTTCGTGCCTCCGGGGTCTCCCCATAGCCTTTCCCTAATATCCCTACCTTGGGTAATTCGGTGTTTGGTCCTGGTCTACCTCACCTCCAATTCCTTTGCCTTAAAACTTCCGGTCACACCCACCTGACTGACTTTTTGACCTCAGGGGGTATTCTCATTTCCACAGACCTCTCTCGCCTTGCAGATCTTCCCTTGGACTTTTGGGGGGACTTCATTTGCACTTCTTTCTCTGCTGCTGCTCTCGTATTTCCGGCATATCCAGACCCCTTACACGATTCAAAGCCATCTGCCATAGGAGGAAACTGGTATGTCATTCCCTCTCTGAGCTATATGCTTCCTTGACCCACCCGGGTGCTGACTATGTCCCGCCTTTTCTGGCTAAGTGGGAGACAGATCTGGACCTACGACTCATGCTGCAGAGGGAAAAGATTCTCTACTTCTTCCACAAATCCTCCATTGCCTCTAGGGTTCAAGAAAATCAGCTATAAAATACTCACCAGATGGTATAGGGTCCCCACTACACTCCATCATATTCGCCCTCAGATTCCTGGCTCCTGCTGGCGCTGTGGGACGGGGGAGGGATCATGGATTCACATCTTCTGGCATTGCCCATTAATTCAACCCTCTTGGGATGCAGCGCTCAGCGTCATTAAACAACTCACTGATGTTAATATGAGCGGAGACCCTGCAGCCTGCCTGTTGCACCTGACAGAGAGACCCATCAAAAAATATAAGTGCTCCCTCACTATACAGTTCTTGAATGCTGCTAAAGCTTGCTTTCTGCTCCGATGGAGAAATGTTAACCCGCCGACGACAGCCTTATGGTTTGCTAAAGTTAATGAACACACTGACATGGAAGATCTTTCGGCCACGTTACACAATACGGAAGAAGTATTTACTGAAACTTAGAGGCCATGGCACTATTTTATATACATTGATGCCTACCTTAGGGAGGTGGCTGTAACCCAGTGATGTTACTTTCTTGTCTCCTGGCCCCTCACCCGATAGGGGGATACCTTCCCTTTCTCTCTTCTTTCTTTCTTTGGGGAGCGCCTAACTGTTTTGCCTGCTCTCCTTGTTCTCCTCTTCTGCATCCCTTCCCCCATTTTTTTGGGAATGCCCTCCATTCTGTGTTTATGTCCCTTACTTAGTATTGTGTGCTTTCCCATCATAACTGTGATTAGACTGCTGTATGAACCCATGTTTTTCTCTAACTCCATTTATGTGATCTTTGCTCACTGTGGCATTGTTCTTGTACCGTTCTCAGCCTAGGCTTCAGTACCTTGTTGCTCATTGGACTTGCTCTTCTCAGTTTTTCCTGGGCTAATGATGCTACTTGTCTGACATATGGTTTTTGTGTAATACTCTGTTATGATACACTGACACGTGCTTCTGTACCCATATCTGTTCTGTGTTGAAACTTTATTAAAATAAAGGAATTATAAAAAACACAACACAACACAATGCTGTATCGCAAAAAATGGCCGGTCGGGAAGGGGGGTAAATCCTCTGGAGGGCAAGTGGTTAATGGTCCAGGGACAACTCAAAATTTGGGAGTTTCTTTCATTTTCACTTTCAGTAACATCAGTAAACATAATAAATAGAGAGGGTGAATATTCCTAATGGGGAAACAGACAGCAATAAAAGCCAGACAGGTATTCTAATCCCTCTCTGCTCTATCCATAACTAAAAGTTTTGCTTTTGGTTATAATTTAAAGCAATCAATCACATTTCAATATTTGTGGATCATTAATATAGTAACATGTTTCTAATAAGTCAGTTGGGGTCATAATTTCTTTTTACAAGTCAATAAATTAACTCTTAAACAAGCCATGTTCAATATTTACCTGTAAATTATTATTATTATACAAGATTTATATAGCGCCAACAGTTTGCTCAGCACTTTACAATATGACGGGAGACCATACAGCAACAATACAGTTTAATACAAGAGGGTTAGGAGGGTCCTGCTCCTTGGAGCTTACAATCTAGGCGGTAAGCACTTGCTGAGACTTATTGTGATTTCTGCAGTGCCTTGCTCCACTAACCAGTGCTGTAATGTTGTCTAACATCCGACTGACTATAAGTTAGCTGAAATGTATACTGTATATATTATTATTTTATATTACTTATTACATGAATAATCTATCATTTTTGGAGAGCTTTTGTGCAAAACATATAGGTAGTTTACTACAAAAAAATGACCCTTTTTCTGCTACTATGAATTATTTGCTAGCCCTATTTAAAATAGTTTTAGACTTGTAATATAAAATATTTTTATTGCTGCACATTACGATTATTATAATGTTGGATTACTGGATGAATGTTGGTTAAAATGGATTACTATCTTCTGTAAAAGATTTGAGCTTTGTTGCTTTGGGCATGGCTTTAAACTGCGATGGACTTAAAAACTAGTTTAATAATATAAATGTAACAGTAATAAGGTAAATGTAAAATGTCTAACATTGTGAAGTGTACTTACTGATATTTTTATTATGATTAGCAGTAGTAGTTTATTTGATATCATAGAACTTATTGCTATTGTTTTAGAATATAGCAAACGTACACACATGTATTAAGTCTATTTCTCTATTTTATTATTTATTATTTTTTGCGCTTTTTGTGTCTTCACAGAACTTAGATTATCCAGCAGATGAAATGTACCTCACTTTCACAGCATGAAGAAACAGGATTTGAAATCAGCTACAGCATTATCCTTCAATTTACGACTGAAAGAGGAAGACAGCAAAATAAAAGGCAGAGTGTTTGTATTTCATTATTATTCTATTTAATTTAGATGACATTTATCTTCTACTATTAGAAAACACAATAACATTTTTCAGTCATTTTCTCTTTTTCTTTAGCACACTTTATAAGTACCATGTGGCCTATTCTCCAGCTCCTTAAAGGGGTTTTAATGACCCTCCATTGACTGTGCTGTAGAGATCAACTTGAATCAATTGTAATACTTTGTGAAAAGAAGGATTAAGCCACAATATACCACAATGGCCTCCAGAAGCATGCCTGCCGAAAAGCAGACCTTACACAGAATATACCCAGCTGTTGATCTGACTAATTCTTTCACGCTTTTCCAATTTTGGAAGTAGACCTTGTTGGCATGAGATTGCCATCCATCTCAGCTTCTTATGAAAAGTCTAATTTGCGGGCCTTTCATTTTCACAGACTACACGAAATGTTGCACCCATTGAAAAAGCATTATGTAGGCTTAATTAAGTCTGGTCACTAACTCTTAGTGCTGTGTCAGTCAATGGGATGTGCAGATGTGCGATGAAATGATGGGGTGATACTGTTGTGGCAAATACAAATCCCAGCCTTAACCCTATTATTTTTGCCTGACAAAGTTATATAGGGTCCCATTGTTCTGTTCAATGCCAGTGTGGTGCACCAGATGGTTACAATGCAAAAGCCTCTTCCTAGGCCGTAACATTTTTTTGGGAAACCTTTTGTGATGAGGAGCATCAATTGAATGATTTGCTTCTCACTCAGATTTCATTGAAAGGATTGAGTCCATGAGCAGGTTTAGAAGCATTGTTGAGTCAAGGGAAGATGGACACCCATGAATGCAAATAAGTGACTACATCCTACTGCTTTAATTGTGTTTGAAGGAGTCACTTCAGAGATCATTTAGCCTGACATTGTTACCCTTATCAAACTCCTCAAAATAGTTTCAATCTGACCGGCTGCTGTGCCTTCTGTTAAGAGGTTTTCCAGCTAAGTGAGCAGTTTTTCACTTTATTCATAGAGCTGTCTGCAATAAAAGTAATTGTTTCTTATAATCAGCGCTGAACCATTGAGCAGGGACAAAAAACAACTAGCTTGTGAATATATGGCTGGACATTAACCCGGGATATCCAACTCTATCATCTGTTCATTATTCTATGGGTGGCCAGTGTTCACCCAATATTCAACAACAGGGAGGGATACTAAGCCCTGGCTGAAGGAGGAGAGTTATAAGACAACCTGGGGTCATTAGTTTGGACGATGCTACGAGGGTATCACAAGTCAACAATCGGCAATCTGTTTATTAGTGATGGATGAACCAAGCCTTTCCATATGTTATCACTTGATAAAATCTGTTTGGCAAAGGTATTTATAATTGCATCCAGATGGAGAATTGATGGATATTTTGTAACGCATATGCTAAGCAATTTTAAGAGTGCCAAAATGTAAAAGGTTAAAGACTTTATTACAAAAGTTTAAAAACAATTCTGTTATTGTCTTGTGACTTGATAAACTAACAGCCTCATCACTCTGTCAACAATTATCATATTTATCAGCAGTAAATATTTTTTGTAAGCCACACATCCCAGAATAATGAAAAGTCACTCATTGTTATCCTGTAGTCATAAGTACATAATCCCTATACACAATTCTAAAAAGCAAATTTAAGAAATACAAAATAAATGTATGCGTATTTCTGCAAAATCAGAGAATCTTGTATGTATTTTTTAATAATTCCTTTATTTAAGCAGTTCTTATGCACAAAACTGACAATCAACCCGCATGAATCAAATAAAAAAAATGAAACATCGCCAACCCAATATCATTTGGTTATGCCATACTAGTGCCCTGAAAACAAAAATATGAATAATATTCAAATATGTATAACAGTAGCTGCCCCTTTAAGTGAATTCCACTTGACCAACAAACCATTCAATTATAACATAATAATGTCTCAAAAATCAATTACAAAACATGCATGTTATAATTGAATGTTTTGTGGTATATGTGAGGTATCATTTAATTGGTGAGCGCACACTTTAATTTTTTTGCATTTATTGGTAAAGTGGAATTCACTTAAAGGGGCAGCTATCGTTATGCATATTTGAATATTATTCAAATTTTTATTTTTGGGGCACTTGTATGGCATAACTGAATGATATTGGGTTGGTGCTGTTTCATCTTTTTGATTTGATTCATACTGGTTGATTGTCTGTTGGTTTTGTGCATAAGAATTGGAGCAACCCAAACAGCTCACTAAGGGGACCTATAACTCCACACCACTGCTCTTCCCACGGTCAGTGTGCGTTCCAAACCCCGGATGTGACGCCAGAGGAACTGGAAATTGCGTTAGAAATGCATTTCGCGGAGATGCGCGTATTCAGGAAGCTTTTGGGTTGGTGCTCCCTGTGCTACCATTATCATGTGAGTGCAATAGTACTTTTTACTATGATTTTAATAAAGAATGTGATAATATTATACACATTAATCAACCAGTATCACAGAGTACTGGGTAGTAGTATAGGGAAATATCATGTCATACAGACCACAAGAAAAAAATCACCTGGACACCAACAGTAGCAAATCGTATTAGGTCAAAAACAGCAGATTATCTAATAAATTAGTATATTAAGAACATTGTGGACAAGCTTGTGGATAAACTCCACAAAAGAAAGCTCAGAAATAAAGAAGGAGAGGATGGAAGCAGACACTAAGATGGAACTTACATTCTGAGACATCATGAGCCACAATAGAATAGAAGGTGTGCTTTCAAAAACTTGTATGAAAACATTTATAACATATATGTGAAAGGGACCAATGAAGGGGCATAAAAGGCATATTAAGATGCCAGCATATAGGGAGTGAGGAGGGGAAGAGATGGAGAGGGAAAAAGGAAGGGAAAGAAGGGTAAGGCAGGGAACAAATGAATTAACAGGAGTACAGATAAGAGTTGAGCACTCTCTCCTGAGGAGAGTGAGAAGTGCCAAGAGGGAGTTACACTCACAGAGGGGGAGTGAGTTCACCCAAATAAGCTTCGGTGAAGACAAAATATTGCCATGGTCTCCTCCAGGTGTCTCAGAAGGTTTCTTCAGTGTTGTGCAAAGTAGCTGTGAGGTTCTCCATGTTCCTAAGTTTGGTCACCTTGGAGAACCAAAGGGAGATAGTAGGAGGATTAACCTCCTTCCAGCGGCGTAGAATGCCGGCTTCTGCAGCACTCAGCAGCTGAATGGTGTATTTCTTGATTGGTCTTCCTGAGAGGTGCAGGAGGTATGCAGCGGGATCATCATGAAGGCCTACAGAGGTAAGTTGTTTAATGATATCAGTCATTCCTTGCCAAAATGATTGAAGCTTTTGACATTGCCAGAAAATGTGGAGTAAAGTGCCACTCTCAGCAACACAGCACCAGCAATCACTGCAAATCTAGGGAAAGATGTGGTGGAGCTTGGTTGGGACCTTATACCATTGGGTGAGAAGTTTGTAATTGGTCTCTTGGACCCTGATAGCCATGGAGGATTTTTTAGCAAAATGTAGAATTTTCTCTCTCTGTGCCATCGTGAAGGACACACCCAACTCTGACTCCCATTTAAAAAGAAAAGATGGAGAGCAGTCAACCCCTGGGCAGACAAGGGATGAGCAAATTAGAGAAAGACTATGGCAAACTGGTTCACCCTTATGGCACAGGATTTCAAAGGTGGTCAGTGTGCGGTTAACACCCGGTGAACACAAAAGCGTTCAGAGGTATGATCGAAGCTGGATGCCTACCCAGAATTAAAGAGTGGGGTCCAGAAGCTGGGTGAGGTCGGTCAAGGTCAGTTTCCTATCTGAGGACAAGATGCTTGTCAAATGAGTGTACACACAGACTTTGAAACTGTGAAATTGCTTGTTATGGAGGCCTGGGGCAAAGTCAGGGATGCTCAAGAAGGGGACCAATGGGGAGGGGGCATGGGAAATAGATGTACTGCAAAATGTTTCCCGAGCAACCCGTAAGGTACTGGTAAGAGTAGGGTGCACTCCAAAATACCTAGGCAAAGGGGCGGCCAACTGAGTGCAGTGCCCTGTGAATCCTCAAGTTCCTTGGCACCCACTGTTTGGCCTCACCATGGCAAAGTCAATTAAGTAAACGTGTAAGACGAGCCGCTTGATAATAAGAGCAGATATCAGGCAAATCCACACCCCTGTAGATGTTAGGTAGAGTCAAAGTGTGAAAAGTAAGGCCTGGATTTCCTGTGAAACCAGATGAAAGCAGGAAACATGGCCCTAACTTCCTGAAGAAGCGCATAGGCAGAGAAATGTGAAGAGCCTGTAACATGGAAAATATGCAAGGCAGCACAGTCATTTTTATAGCACTGCAGCAGCTGAACCAAGTCAGCATGAGTGAGTACCAATGCAATAGGTCATCCCTAATCTTAAGTCAAAGTGGTGTAAAGTTTGCAGCGTAAAGGTCTGAGTGGTCCGGATTGATGTTAGTACCCAGATACCTGATCAAATCATTCACCCACCTGAAAATGAAGAAAGGGCAGAGCTGTTGGATCGCGCTTAAGTCTGAAGAAACATTTAGTGCTGAGGATTTAGCTAGATTATTTATTATTATTAAGTGCGACAGAGCACTGTAGGCATGCAAGATCTGCAACAGGTTAGGATGAACAAAAGTATGACTGAAACCCAGCCTGTTTGCAGTTCAGGAACAGGAGAACAGACTGGCCATTTAAGGCCAGTTTGCAAACCCGCCTGAACCCATGGCTGAAATAGTCAGAAGTCTGTAATTTAGCGATGGTAGCACTACTGCTGCTAAATGACATAACAGATCCATGGAAGTGTTTTGTTGTAAACACTCTGTCAGAGATTCTGAGTGTTCAGGGCATGTGACCTGGTATGGTTCAAGAGGGGAGTGCATGATTTCTGCCCCTTTTTCCTGGCCAGTCAGGCTGCATGCTTGGATAAGGGTCCTGTTGTGAATAATTAGGAGAATCCCATGGCGGGTTTTAGTTTAAATGCTGTGCTGACCCTTTTAGGAGTAAATACACAGTGTGGAATCCTCCTATTAAAAGGTGCTAATCCAGGCATGCAGCCTGGCTGACCAAAAAAGGGCAGAGTACACTCCCAGAAACACAACAGTCTACATGTTCTCAACAGTGGACAGAGTACCTTACAAAGCTTCCCTATCCAAGACAACTTGCTTCCATGTTAATGGGGACAAGTACCTCCTCCCCACATCCTGCACCCTATAGTGCATGTGCAATCTGCAGGAAAACTCATCAGTACCTCTAAACCCCCTTTAGAATAAGGGGCCTCCAGACATTCACACTGGGTGAATGATTAAGGGGTTGTAAATAGTAAATAAAACCACCCAGATAATAAAAAGTCCTTTATTAAAAAAAAAATAAAAACAAAACAAGGTCTTTCAATTTAAATCCAATATTAATCATAATGTCAGCAATATAAATCCATATCAGTCTTGACTCCCACACTATGTTTGTTGTGAGGATTTTAAGATAGCTTTGAATTTGGAAAGCAGCTTGGAAATCAAGTTGCATATGGCCAATTTCTTTTTAATCTATCTATGTATCTAATTATCTCGTACTTTCTTTGTCTATCATATCTGTGTCTATCTACAGATATGTTATACCAAATAAAGAGATATTTATATAAATCTACCTTGATCTGGAATCCAAAGACTACTGTTGTAATTATGCCCTATGCTCATTTCAAAAACACTTTACACTGAACGTGATAACTTACAGGCAGACCTAAAGCACTGTAATTAAAAATCAGTCTGATAGGTTATGACACTTAAGATAAACACAATGTGGTCTCTTTTTACTGTCATGAGATGTAAAATACATAAATGAAGGTCAAAGAATTAGTATAGGAGGGAGAGAACAGGCTTACGTTAGCTAAAACCGATAGCCACTGTTTGAGCTTAAAATAATATGTAAACATTTTTTATTTATTAGACTCCTGCCAAACCAAATCTGTTTTGCAGAGTTCGCCAACAGTACTGTAAAGGAATGGAAAAAAACTGGATAGCAGTTTTCTGATGCCAGCTGAGGTCTGTTATAGTCAACATGAAACGTAGAGAGTAAGAGCTCTGGTATGCCCTCACTCTCAACTCTTTTCAGACATAATTAAAGCATGAATGGTCCTATTTAGGATACATGTTGCCCTGTTGCTGTTCCAAGCACACATCAATGCCCCATGTCCTATCAATCCTGCAGTAACCATGTTATGCAATTATAACAGTGACAATTAAAACCAGAATGTACATAATTAAGAAAAAATAGGAAAATTATAAAATAACCATAGATTTCCTATTCTCTTTGCATTGCTTCCTTTGTGGAAAATATCTGGTGATTGTGCCAGTCTCCCTGTTTACCTATTTAAAAGCTGACCATCCGAGGCGTGTAAGCACATCCATCACAGCTTGGTCAGTTAGCTTCTTTGCATTCTAATTGGGACCACAGCCTGCTTGTACTCTAATGGTCAGACCTGTACTGACATGCCCCCCCTGCACAGCTAATTTTTGGAAAGATCAATGTACTGCCATTTCTCTGCCTCCTGCTGACATGCCCCTTACAGTCTCCACCCTCAGCTCTCTAAAAAAACCCACAACAAAACAAAAAAAATTATATATATATATATATATATATATATATATATATATATATACAGACTATATTGCCAAAAGTATTGGGACGCTTGCCTTTATACACGTATGAACTTTAATGGCATCCCAGTCGTAGTCCATAGGGTTCAATATTGAGTTGGCCCACCCTTTGCAGCTATAACAGCTTCAACTATTCTGGGAAGGCTGTCCACAAGGTTTAGGAATGTGTCTATGGGAATGTTTGACCATTCTTCTCGAAGCGCATTTGTGAGTTCAGGCACTGATATTGGCCTGGCTCGCAGCCTCCGTTCTAATTCATCCAAAAGGTGTTCTTTCTGGTTGAAGTCAGGACTCATGTTGGAACAGGAAGGGACCATTCCCAAATTGTTCCCACAAAGTTGGGAGCATGAAATTGTCCAAAATGTCTTCGTCTGCTGATACCTTAAGAGTTCCCTTCACTAAGGTGCCAAGCCCAACCCCTGAAAAACAACCCCACACCATAATCCCCCCTTCACCAAACTTTACACTTGGCACAATGCAGTCATGCAAGTACCATTCTCCTGGCAAACCCAGTCGTGTCCATGAAGCTCTCTATGCACTGTTGTTGTGCTAATCTGAAGGCCACATGAAGCTTGGAGGTCTTTAGCTATTGACTCTGCAGACAGTTGGCAACTTCTGTGCACTTCAGCATGCGCTGACCCCGCTCTGTCATTTTACGTGGCCTATCACTTCGTGGTTGAGTTGCTGTTGTTCCCAGTTGCTTCCATTTAAATACATTACTACTAACAGCTGACCATGGAATATTTAGTAGCAAGGAAATTTCACGGATGGGTGTATTGCACAGGTGGCAACCTATCACGGTACCACACCTGAATTCACTGAGCTCCTGAGAGTGACCCATTCTTTCACAAATATCTGTAGAAGCAGTCTGCATGCCTAGGTGCTTGATTTTATACACTTGTGGCTATGGAGTTGATTGGAACACCTGAATGTAATGATTTGGAGGGTGTCCCAATACTTTTGGCTATATATATATATATATATATATATATATATATATATATATATATCTGTATAGACAGTACATGTAGCACTACCCCATAGGATTTGCTGAGTTTGGGTACCCCTATAGTCCTGCACAGCCAGGCAACACACATTTCCCCATTCAGACTTGCATCCAGGAAGCAGTAACCAGTCCTTAAGCTTGTTTTTTGGATTTTATTAGGGGAATTCAAACTTGGATAGGATAAGGGGTGTATGGGATGCCCAAGGGTATGGCAACAGAGGACAATTTTCCTGAACTATGTACAAGTCCCTTTTAGCAGCAAAATAACAAATCCGTCTTTATGGAGAGCTAGCCAGCATCTCTTTTAGTACCACCTTAGACCCGAGATACTCCTTATCCAGCAGTTCTGGGTGAATCCCTGGGCAGGGGATCCAGTGTCTATCACTTTATGAGAAGACAGCCCCAGGTAGTGGGTAATCCAATTTCCCACCAGAGTGCTCCTTCCCCTTACTGGCCCAGGGGGTGCAGGTCTACTCACTCAGTCCTTCTCCTATGCTGCTGCTGGGTCGATGGCTGCTCTCAGGCCTGCTGCTGGACAGCTTCCTTCCCTGCTGCATAGGTGGTCCTTGCTTTGGGGGCAGTGAAGTCCCAAGCTTTCCTCCTTCCAAGCTTCCCTGCCTGGAAATATAGAAACACTACATGATTTGCAAGTGTGAAAGTGACGACATGTGATGTAACACTCTTTTGCTTCCACTGTGTGATGAGACCCCTAACAGGTGGGAAGCCTTACTTTTGTCATTCACTGCATGCACTGCTAGTAATATGGAGTCATATCAAAGCTTACTGAGCTTCAAAGAGGACAAATTGTTGGTGCTGCTTAGCTGGTGCCTCTGTAATTCAAGTAGCCAATTTATTGCAGTGTCGCGAGGTACAGTATAAAAGGTTATGACGGCATATACAGTTTTCGGGAAAACTGTCTAAAAGAAACAAAAGGATTGCGATTCGGAATAAAAAAAAAACCTGCTGGAAAAGTGACTGCAGATCTCGATCTCAGTCTTCCAAAGCTCATGTCCACAAAAGCTGTGTGGATGGAACTCCATAAGCAAAACATTCACAGGTGAGGAGCTGTTGCCATACCACTAGTGAATGACATTTATGCTCATAAGAGGAGAGAGTGGTGCAACACTCATGAATCATGGACTATTGATTAATAGAAGAATGTAATATGGTCAGATGAATTGAGCGTCACACTGTTTTCAACCTACCGGACGTGTTTACGCGTGGCAAGCTTACGACCAGGACTGTCATGTGCCAACGGTAAAGCATGGTTGCAGTGCAATCATGTTTTGGGAAGCCATATCTTGGTATTCTGCAGACTCCACCATCATCTTGAAAGGTAGAGTCCCTGCCAGTGACTATGCACAAATTTTGGCCGACCATGTGCACCCCATGGTGCAGACATTGTTTCCTGAAGACAGCGCCATTTACCAAGACAATAATGCTCTGATTCATACAGCTGGTGTTGTCAAATTGTGGTTTTATGAGCATGCAGACAAAGTCTGCTGGACCTCAATATCATAGAACCACTATGGTCAATTTTGGAGAACAAGGTTCAGGCTTATTTTCTGCCTCCAGCATCTCTGTGAGCACCAAAACTATTTTTGCATGAAGAGTGGTATCAGATTCCATTATCCACCATCCATGACTTATATTTCCAGGAGAATTTAGGCTGTCTTATTTGCCAAAGGCGATCAAACACCATATTAGGTACCAATTTTGTTCTTTTACCTGGTGTTTCCATAATTTTGACAAAATAGAAAAAAAAGAAATGTGTCCAACCCCTTGCATTTCTGTTTTAAACTGATTTTTTTCCCAAAGTGAGGATATATATATATATATATATACTTCCTGCCTCTCAGTTTTAGTAGTCTAAGTAAAACTGAGATTTTGGCTGTGTGGTCTCCTGGGTATAGCATAGCTCCTTGTCAGAATCTTCTCCTTGAGCTCATACAAGCACTCTGCAATCTCCTTTAAATACTATGTGTGGTGTTCATACCTCTCACCTGTAGATGTCACTGTTTACAGTTGTTACATGTATGATACTTTTTATTTTCTGTCCAATGTAGTTCTGGTTCCTGTTATGATATACTCAGATGTCTGAATGTATTTTATAGAAGCTTGAAATTGTTAATAAAGCACTCTATAACTACTTTGTCTCCTAGACTACAGGAAACAATAAGATGGGTGACAAAGATGTACATTTTATCTCTAAAGCAGCTTGCACCTTTTCTACTACACCCTGGTACTCCTGAAATGCCATTTACTGCTCAAATTTGTATGTTTAAGAAATACATACTTGTTGCTTATCTGGAGCACCTACCTACTACTAGAAAGCATTCAATGCCTGGGAGCAGAAGAACGGAATATTTTCTATACTCTGTGTGCAGAAGATGACACTTATGATACAGTTTTCAGTGCATTCAAGAACTACAATCTCTTGGGTTTCCCTGGGTTTCTGGCCTGCTGCGGTCTTTGCATCCCCATATCTGACCCCTGGAGTGTCTTCCTCCCACCTTGGATTCAGAGGAGGCTTTCCCCTGTTTGATTGAAGGGTCCACTGCTGTCTGGTGCATAATGGTCTATTTTGTAAGTGCTAAACTCTTTACCAATGTTACAATGCTTAATTGTGTTTGTTGTTCATGACTTTCTGTTTGTCTAAGTATATGTATCTCTTTTAGATATATAATTAGCCCCTGAGGAAGCAACTGTTGCAGCAAAACATGTCGGGCATTCTCTTCACTCTTTGAATGTTCCTTCCCCCCCCACAGGATTACTTTGGTGGTAACTTCTATGCTGTATCACTTGTTGTCATCCTTTTGAATATATGGTGGGCTTTGGGACAGTCATTGCAGGTACACTGTACAACAATATTTTTTTTCGAAAATTGTCTATATGTGATGTGATGTTAAATAAAGGAACATTGATCTTACTTTTCTGCGTATGTAGTCTCTGTGCCTATAGAGTCCATTTATACAATCTCCTTTTTTATAAATAGAGTATTTAGTGCCTAAAGCAAACGTGGTTGCAGAACAATATAAATTTCAGCAAAATGGTGATTCCACAGTTCAATTTATAGTTGCCTTGAGAGTTGTTTGTTACCTGTCGTTTTGGTACTCTAGTAGTAGATGCCAAGATAATTAACCAACTAGTAGAAAAAAACAAACCCAGCCCACGTTAGAGAAAGATTGTTTTTGCAACATGAATTAACCCTACCAAAGCCTATTCCAACTTCAAGCCAAAGTGAAACTGCTGTGGCAAAAATTCTCATTCAGCGGGCTACTGGCACCATATACACTATGAATTCAGAATTTACCTCTTATAAGGTACATTTTTAGGCCTAAAATAAAGGTACAACAAGAGATTCATATAAACTGCAATGCAGAGCTGCACATACACAGAACAAGTTCTGCTTCCAATATGTTTCAAAAGAGCACATTACAAATTATGCTGTATGCCCTACAAATGATACATAATTCCATAAATCACTTTGAACAACTCTTCCATACTTCCACTGCTGGATGAGTTTATGATGTTACTGTCCAGAGATTGCTGTATTAAGTGATCAGTATGGTGCTTCCATTCCAGATAAAACTGTGTACACTGAAACTATTATTACTGCTGCTTTTTTTTAACAAGAGCTATTCCATTATTCTGATGGTTAAAGGAGAAATTGCTTTTTTTGTTCCTACTTCTACTATGGATCACAGGAGTGCAGTTAGTTCTGCACCCCTGTGACCCATTTTCAGCCAACAGTGGGCTAACTTTGGCTGATGTCACAGAGCTGATCCGGACTCTGGAAAGATCCCAACCATATGGTTGGGATCCACCCAGATGCCTGGACCAGCAGCTGGCTCATCCTTTCAGCACGCTGGTACAGCGACTCCTGCCCCCTGCACAGCCCAGCACTCTAGTGAGTGCCAGAGGGGCAGAGCAAAGAGTCAGAGACTTACTGTCACTGCTCTCTGCTCTGAGTAGAGGGGAGAACTGAGTGATCAGCAGTGTTTGATAGCTTAGTTCTCAGTGCAGAGCCAGTGCGTTACAGATGCAGCATCTACCTAGGTGAGTGTAATTTTTTTTTGACCCAACCACATACTTCTCTTTTAATACAGAATCTGCTGTTGCCTTACTGACTGAGGAGATTTCTTAGAAGTACTTGCAAGTGAAATATTTACTGCTGCACCAACTGTAAAAACTGGTTAGTTATCTTAGATGCTCCTACATTCCTAGTCTTGGTTGTCTGCCAGTGACTGTAAAATTTCAATCATGTGTGCAAGCTCTATTTTACATTGTAAAGAAAGCCACTGCTATACTAGGAAAAATGTACAATTAGTGGATGGACCTATGACAACAGCTCCAGTTGTCCCTATGCTAACAGTGGCCACAGTTACACTAGTCCCCTAATGGACTATGCAAGGAACTTTTTACAAAAAATGAAAGTGCAATCAGATGTGAAACCAGTGTATCAGAAGTTGAGACACTTACTGTTCTATGTAAAATAAGCCGTTTTCCAAGAACTTTAGAAATTTTTGGAGCAAAGTTGTCTTACATGTCCTGTACAAGTATAATTATAGGGCATTTTACAAAGCAAACAGCCGAACTCAGAAAAGAAATGGAGCCCTGTTCTACAACCAGGATTAGGCATGAACTGTCCTGATAATGTTTTTTGATCTCATCGCTTACTGGTACTATAGAACTTGAGAAAGTGCCTTATACAACTTGTACATGAGAGTAACTAAGTAACTGTAAGAACCATGACTGCATAAACAATACTGGTGGTCAGGCCTGGATGGTCAAGTGCTAACTGCCAATCAATCTTGTGTTAATAGCCAGTCATGACAAATCTAGTCACACACACTGCACCACACCAGCCAGTGCCATTTCCTGATTCTTAGGAGATTCTTGCTATTGATAGTGTAGGTATTCTCACAGTTCCACCTGTGTATTGCCAATTTGCTATAACATTAATGGATTTTTACAAAAATGGCCATAAATTGTACGTATCTCAAAAAACCATCTGCTACTGTAATTACTTTTCTCTCCACAGTCTTCAGCAGGTAATCCAAAGAAACTTGTACCTGCCAATGGATCACAATTTGTTTAATCTGAGTTTGAAACCTTACCTGGAGAGAGAAATATTGTGCATAAGAAATCTTCCATTTGTTACCCCCATGAAAATGGAGAGATTGGGAAATTCAACAGAAGTCTTAAAGAAGGTCTGCCGACAAATTCTAAAAGAAAGTCTTGGAGAGTTATTACTAAAGAGTTATTACATGTCTACAGAGCAACTAGTCGTATAACCACACAAGCATCACTAGCTGAATTACTTCATAGCAGACAAATGCACACTAAACTACATATTGCAGATTTGTACTTTCCACAAAATCCACTGCCTTTGAAATCATCAGTTGCTAAGACTGTTAAAAATCAACAAACAAGATAAAAATATGTCATATAATGATAAGAAACATGCAAGAGAAGTACACTATATTGCAAAAAGTATTGGGACACCTCTCCAAATCATTAGATTCAGGTTTTCCAATCACCTCCATGGCTACAGGTGTATAAAATCAAGTACCTAGGCATGCAGACTGCTTTTACAAACATTTGTGAAAGAATGGGTCACTCTCAAGAGCTCAGTGAATTCAAGCGTGGTACCTTGAAAGGTTGCCACCTGTGCAATAAGTCCATCCCTGAAATTTCCTTGCTACTAAATATTCCACAGTCATATGTTAGTGGTGTTATAACAAAGTGGAAGCAACTAGGAACAGCAGCAACTCAGCCATAAAGTGGTAGGTCACGTAAAATAACAGAGCGGGGTCAGCGCATGCTGAAGCGGACACAGTGTGCAGAAGTCGCCAACTGTCTACAAAGTGAATATCTAAAGACCTCCAAACTTCATTTGGCCTTCAGATTAGCACAACAGCAGTGTGCAGAGACCTTCAAGGAATGGGTTTCCATGGCCGAGCCACTGCATCCAAGCCTTACGTCACCAAGTGCAATGCAAAGTGTCAGATGCAGTGGTGTAAAGCATGTCGCCACTGGACTCTAGAGCAATAGGGACGTGTTGTCTGGAGTGACAAATCACGCTTCTCTGTCTGGCAGTCCAATGGACATGTCTGGGTTTGGCGGTTGCCAAGAGAACGGTACTTGCCTGACTGCATTGTGCAAAGTGTAAAGTTTGGAGGAGGGGGGATTATGGTATGGGGTTGTTTTCAGGGGTTGGGCTTGGCCCCTTAGTTCCAGTGAAGGGAACTCTTAAGGTGTCAGAATACCAAGACATTTTTGGCAATTTCATGGTCCCAACTTTGTGCAAACAGTTTGGAGAAGGCCCCTTCCTGTTCCAACATGTCTACGCACCAGTGCACCAAGAAAGGTCCATAAAGACATGGATCAGCGAGTTTGGGATGAAGGAAATTGACTGGCCTGCACAGAGTCCTGACCTCAACCCGACAAAACATCTTTGGGATGAATTAGAGTGGAGATTGTGAGCAAGGCCTTCTCGTCAAACATCAGTGCCTGACGCCACAAATGCGCGTCTGTAAGAATGGTCAAACATTCCCATAGGCACACTCCTAAACCTTGTGAACAGCCCTCCCAGAATAGTTGAAGCTGTTATAGCTGCAAAGGGTGAGCCAACTCAATATTGAACCCTACAGACTAAGTCTGGGATGCCATTAATGTTCATGTGTGTGTAAAGGCAGGTGTCCCAATACTTTTGGTAATATAGTGTATTCTTTCGACTTATATCTTTCGTTAGAATTAAGAAACCCAGGGGCAGGGACTTAAGAAGACTGTGTGTGACCCAAGATGGCGACCAGGATCACCTTGATGCAGTGTAGCCAACCGCAACACTGCTCCAGTGAACCAGGGGAATCACAGAGAAACCCAGCATCCTTTGACCTCCCCTCCAGCTGCACTGCTGCTCCGGAAGAGCATCATGTACAGTGGCAAAATTAGACTGCACCTGCCTACACATGGAAGCCTAAATTTGGTAATAAAAAAATCTATAAGTACTCTGTCTCCCACATTACAGGACAAAATTTTATGGAGTAGATGTACTCTGACAGATTATGGAGTATAAACTCGACATAGATTTCACTGCGGCATGCAAAAAATTTTAAAAAGAGGTTGTGTGGAAACAAAGAGGCTCAGAAACAGCTGAGGCACATGAATTTAAAAATATAAGGGGACTGGGGTGGGGTCTTTAAAAAAAATAGGTGTAACCAGGGGCGGACTGACAACTCATGGGGCACCCGGGCAATAGGGGATCATGGGGCCCCTGTGTCCTTGCCCAAACTCAAAAAAGCCTATGAAAAAGGTACCAGGGGCATCTCATGGGGCCCCCTACTGACCCCACGCCCTCGGGCAGTGCCCGAGTATCCAAATGGTCAGTCCGCCCCTGGGTGTAACTATACTGGAGGTGCAGTCACATTTTAATGATTTAGTTCATTCAAAAGCTAGGACCTTTCTTTTTAACAAATCCAATTACTTTTTTCTGAAATAGATTACAGGGGATAAAATAATTTTCCAGGCTTGAAAATCCTATCTGGTTTCTTTTCCTCAAGATAAGCCTGGGCCTGAACGAAAGTAAGAGCTGCAATCCACCTCCCCACTTATGCCTACTCGGGAACACTTCTTAGACACAAGAATTTCTATTTAGGAACTAAGTTAGGCTAAATATTTAAGGGGAGGGTCTGAAGGTGTGATCCATCTGCCCAAGACAGCTGTTTGCTGGCTCTTCATGCACATGAATATTGAGCATAGTGACCATGATGAGGACCTCCCAGGTAAAGTTACAAGTGCAACTGACTGCTACTGTCACTGCTGTGAACTATATCTATTGGACATCTTTCATTTCCTATGCTGTCCTATTTCTAAAACTTCAGTTCTGCCACTCCTATAAAAAGTAACTGGTCTGTGAAGTTCAACTGTTTGTCTTGGCTTTGAGCAAGTTATTGTTTCTAGGTATAAATTACAAAGTATCTGATATACATAGTCAGAAGTGTATTGTTTTTCTATTTAGATACGTTTATTTGTATATCAATAGGCAGAAAAACTGTTTAAATAATTTATGAAATGTAAGCAATTAATCACAGTGATTCAGAGCAGAATTTCAAATATAAAACTGCAACCACTTCCAGTCGAGGCCAATTCTGACATTACTCTCCTACATGTAAAAAGAATATTTTTTTTGCTATAAAACTACTTAGAACCCCCCAAACTGGCTGTCTGTTTACACTCAACTGCCCTCCCAAGCAATCCACCCAGACAGAGGGGAACAGATCCCCTTCCATGTGCTTTTAGCGGATTGGATTGGATTAGAGGTAGGCGGTATAGTCCATTTACATATGCAGCTCCATAGAGAAGAATGAAGATTGCAATCAGGCCTGCCTGAAAAATGGACCGGCGGACCCGATCGGACCAATCGTATGAAAGGGGCCTCACCCAGCTCTTTTTGACTATTTGGTAACAAGTGGTCAGTCAAATCTGATGAGTGAATTATAGCAGTGGTATGCATTGTGAAGTGCAGGTACAGCAGCTTTATTTGTTAGGGTTATAGATTGTTATGGTATGAATTTTTTGTTTTATATATATATATATATATATATATATATATATATATATATATATATGTATTTGTGTGGTGCTGTATGTTGCATATAAAGTTTTTTAACTCAGAGTAGTACAGTGTCACTTTGGTAACACTGCATTGCTCTGGTCACAGTATGTAAAAACAAAATGGAAAAAAAAGAAAAATATGGAAAAAAAAAAGTTTAAAAATTGAAAATATTATTATTATTTTTTTTTAAATACACTAACCAATAAGTATCTCTGATCACCGCTACACCAGTCATATGATGATGCTGCACTGCACTAGGGACAGTATGTAAAAAAAATTTTGAAAAAAATGTATATTATTTCTTAATTTTCCTAAAAATTATGAATAAAAATTACAACCTCAAAAAACTTCAAAAAAACTTTCCATGCCTCTTACTAAATACCTTGAACTGTCTACTTTCCAAAGAGGTGTCTTTTGCGAAGTATTTGTTCTGTCCTTGTATTTTAGGGTTTCAAGAAATGAGATATATTCAAATATATATACCATAGTTTGTAGACTCTATAACTTTCACAAACACTAAATAATATATGTTTCTTTAGGTTATTTTTTACCAAAGAAATGTAGCAGAAAACATTTTGGCATAAATTTATAAAGAAAGATGATTGATTTGCAAAATTATATAACATAAACAAAGAAAAACAAAAAATTGAATGCCAAATACCTCAATTTTCCTTTCCTGTCAAGCTACATGTCAGGCATCTCCAGGGGAAGGGGGGTATACCTATCCACCCCTATGCTATCAGGACCTAACTCACAAATTTGACAATGTTGCATAACTAGAACTTTGTCCTAGGGTGGGATTCTGTGCTGACATAGAGCTCGTCAGGAAGGGGAAAATGCGGTAAGTATTTGGTATTCCATTTTCCTGACAGCTCCATGTCAGCCACCTACGGGAATTAACTAGGTACCAGGGTTGGATGATGCCAATATCATTTTAATCATGGCGCCTGACCAAAGAGATTACAGCTTTTTCAAAGTCAACAGTACAGATGGGTCAATACGGTAATGAGAGACAAAAGTGTGCATGGACGACCAGGCTGCTGCCTTGCATATTGTCTCTGGAGAAACTCTGCAGGCAGCCACCCATGAACTTGAAACGCTCCTTGTGGAGGGAGCTGTTATTCCCTCTTGAAATGCCAGCCTTATTTTTATATGCCAGAGTGATAATCTTCACAAGCCCGGAGGTAAGAACCCTTCTGGAGGCTCTAAAACCTTTACATATCCCTCCAGGAATCACTAACAGGCAATCTGAAAACCTGCCATCAGAGGTAGCTTTAATGTAGGATTGTTCGCCCATGTAAAGGGGGCTGACTTCTTGACCATCCTACCACAAATAGGTAGGTAGAACTATTTCCTGACTTAGGTGAAACTTGGTGGCCACCTTTAGGATGCAGCTCTGTCTTCCCGGAAAGAAGTATAGGGTTCTATACACCCTAAGGCCACTAGCTCCAAAACTCTTCTAGTCAAATCTATTGAGATTACATCTTCAGTGTTAAGTCCTACAATGACATTCCTTGGCCAAACCTAAAAGAGGCCAGGTAATTCAAGAGTACCTGCAGGTCCCACTTGGAAAATGTGGGTGCTCTAGGAGGTCTTAGCTTTGCTAAGGTCTTAAAGAACTGCACTATTGATCTGTTAGTGGCTGAGATTTGGCCTTTGAGCATACTTGCACTTAGAAACCCAAGGATGTGACCCAGGTTCTTCTGACTTGAATCCTTCCGTCTTTGCATATTCTTGGAACTTTGCCCGACTCTACTATAAATGTTATTTGTATTGAACTTGGGTGCTTTCATAACCTCTCAATACCCATAACCTTTATGAACCACTCAATATCCAGGCCATCAGTCTGATCTTCTCTGGTGCTGGGGCCAGAACTGGACCCTGGAATAGGAGATCTGGCCTCACGGGTAATGGATGAGGTGTCCTCGAACTCAAGCATAGAAGCAGCAAGTACCAAGGGCAATTGGGCCAATCCAGGAATTACTGCCAGCACTGTGATATCTTCCCATATCAACCTCTTCAGAAAGGACAGCATGAGAGGTATTGGAGGAAAGGCATAAGCTGTCCGAAAGGCCCATTTTGAGGTCAGAGCATCTGCCATGGCTGAACGTGGATGATGACATCTCGCACAGAATTTGGGGAGTTTTGCATTGTCCAGAGAAGCAAAAAGGTCTAATTACAGAAGGAAGGACCATGCTACAAGTTCCCGAAACACTTGCATCAAAAAGAACACTCATTGTCCATTGAGGCCCTGCACAGATAGTCTGCCTGAAGATTGACATGTCCGGGCAAATGGGCCAAAGATTGGGAGAGCCTGATATGCCACCCTCAGCTCCAACTTGTTGACCAGACCAAACCACTAGAGGAGGCCTTGCCTCATGGACTTGGTTATCAATATACTCTGAGACAGTTCTCGGGCATCCCACTGGAGGAGAAATCCATTGTGGATGGGTGAGTGCCACTTGGTTCATTTTTCCATGGGAATCACAGACGTCATAGTGCCCAGCAACTGGAGGCAGGTTCTGACTGGGAGATCTTGCAGAATTTACACACTTCAGGATGCAAGGAAAACTTCCCAATGGAATAGACACCATGTTCTTCTGCATATTCAACTCTGTGTCCAGGTGAATTAGCAGCTGAGACAGAGCCAACTGGATTTTTTCTCAGTTTATGAGCTACCCAAAAATTGCTGAAGGGTCGAGATTACCTTGTCGCAGTGAGCCAGTAACTGAGCACTGTTTTGATCCAACAACAGGCTATCATCTAGATAATGATGAATGCGTATCTCTCTTTTCCAGAGCTGTGCTACCACCAAGTAATCATTAAAGCCTTGGATTTGCTGAAGAGGAGTTGTAGATGAAAGGCAATGCCACCCTGAAACTGCAGACATTTAGTCTGCTTACCACAGCCCCAAAAACCAGCAGAGGGGACCCCCCACAGCCAAAGAGTTTAGCAGGCACCAAGGGGGCTAAGTCCAGGAGAACTACGGCTCTTTAATCCAGCAAGGTAGGAAACTGCATCAGGTCCTGACACCAAAGAGGAAAGAAAAGGAACATCATCCAGGGCTATAGGGGTCAAATGTATGAGTTAGGTCCTGATAGCTTTGCCTCTTTCATTAAGCTACAGTACGACAAACACTGTTACATTCCTGTATGGGTGTGGCAGAAAGTGATACAGAGATTTATTAAAGTTCAGAACTGCAACAGCGAATGTTGTGAATGATTATTGTTTCCATTAAAATGTGGTTATTGTGATTAACCAATGATATACATTGACTCTACATGCTGGGTGGCCAGGAAGGGAAGGAAAGCAAGTGATGCCACCTCCCCTTCCTCTACCATACCCAGACCATATGCCTTTCAACATTTTAGAGGTACCTTACAAAACAGAACTGCAAATCCTACCTCCCCCCTGGGAATGTGTTTAGAATGTGTTTTAGAAATATGTATTTATTGCTGAGATGTAGCGTGTGTATATATATATATATACAGTTGTGTTCAAAATAATAGCAGTGTGTTGAAAAAAGTGAATAAAGCTCAAAATCCTTCTAATAGCTTTTATTTCCATACACACAAATGAATTGTGAACACTACACATTCTATTCCAAATCAAAACATGAAGAAAAAAATATCACATTTGTGTTGTTCCTCTAAAAAAATTGAAGAAAAGTGAGTATTAGACTGTTCAAAAAAATAGAAGTGTTTGTATTCTTCTTTACAAACTCAAACATTCACTATATAAACTGAAAAATGTTTGAAGATTTTGCTTTCCTTTGAATCACTTAATTAATATTTAGTTGTATAAGCACTGTTTCTGAGAACTGCTGTACATCTGTGTTGCATGGAGTCAACCAACTTCTGGCACCTGTGAACAGGTATTCCAGCCCAGGATTATTGGACTACATTCCACAGTTCTTCTCTATTTCTTGGTTTTGCCTCAGAAACTGCATTTTTTATGTCACCCCACAAGTTTTCTATTGGATTAAGATCCGGGGATTGGGCTGGCCACTCCATAACGTCAAACTTGTTGGTCTGGAACCAAGATGTTGCACATATACTGGTGTGTTTGGGGTCGTTGTCTTGTTGGAACACCCATTTCAAGGGCATTTCCTCTTCAGCATAAGGCAGCATGACCTCTTCAAGTATTCTGATGTATTCAAACTGATCCATGATCCCTGGTATGCGATAAATAGGCCTAACACCGTAGTATGAGAAACATCCCCATATCATGATGCTTCCGCAACCATGCTTCACTGTCTTCACACTGTACTGTGGCTTGAATTCAGTGTTTGGGGGTCGTCTGACAAACTGTCTCCGGCCACTAGACCCAAAAAGAACAATCTTACTTTCATCAGTCCACAAAATGTTGCGCCATTTCTCTTTAGGCCAGTCAATGTGCTCTTTGGCAAATTGTAACCTCTTCAGCACGTCTTTTTTTCCACAGTGGGACTTTGCGGGGGCTTCTTGCAGATAGCTTGGCTTCACATAGGCGTCTTCTAATTGTAACAGTACTCACAGGTAACTTTAGACCTTCTTTGATCTTCCTGGAGCTGATTGTTGGCTGAGTCCTTGCCATTTTGGCTATTCTTCTATCCATTCGAATGGTAGTTTTTCGCTTTCTTCCACGTCTTTCAGGTTTTGGTTGCCATTTTAAAGCATTTGCGATCATTTTAGCTGAGCAGCCTATTATTTTCTGCACTTCTTTATATGTTTTCCCCTCTCCAATCAACTTTTTAAACAAGGTACGCTGTTCTTCTTAACAATGTTTGGAACGACCCATTTTCCTCAGAATCTCAGAGAGAAATGCACTGTAACCAGCATGTAGAACATTTGCTGCCTTCCTTCCTTAAATAAGGGCAATAATTGCCACCTGTTTTTCAAAGAGTGAATGACCTGACTAATAGAACTCCACACTGCTATTATTTTGAACATGCCCCTTTCAATTACTGATTCAAATACACAGAATCAGCAGCATGCATGTCATGACTGTTGGGTCTGTTGGATTTCTATTACTCTACTACACCTGCTAGTAAATTATTTGCCATGTAGAAATATTATTTCTACCAAAATCAGTGATTGATCAGGTTAGTGATGTCTGACAGCTATTATTTTGAACACATGTATTTTTTTTTTTAATTAATTCATATTTTTGCTTTAATTTTGCTCAGACATACACTTTAATACAAGAACTTTTTCTTTTGCAACAGCAGCACATTCAATTCATTTATTTATGGGAGAAAATAATTTTTAATTTAGAGAGCAATTATGAGAAAAGGCTGAATTAGGGGAGCTCCTAAATTGTGACAAAAGGAAATATTAATACCTTTTAATTTGAGGCTGATCACAGCTGACACAAAGTTTGCATAGTACATAAAACCATAGAAACCTAAACAATAAACTTTTTTTATTTGCTCCATTTTGTTCTGCTAAATATACTATACCATTATAAGTGCAAAAAAAAAAAATCCCACCATCATGTCAAGGATCATGAAAAGGGGGAAGTATGAAATTAAACAAAATGATCAAACATACATAATTCACAGAGTTTATATCTGGTAGATAATGTGAAAATGATAATGACAATGTTTTTAAGGGACATCTTGCATCTGTTTTTATGGCATTTTTAGCTGTGCTTAAAGTAGTTGTAGACCCTAAATGAATAGCATTTAGCTTGCTAAAGTAAGGTATACCATACTTGATTTAACACTTTCTCCTTTTTTAATTCTCTGCTGCATCTCAGTGCTTCTGATCTTCTGCAGAATTTTGTAGCCTTTTCTTGCCTACATGCACTCTATTGATGGCTTAAAAATATTTCTCAGGGCAGGTTTCCTGATGGTGGCAATGGTGGACCCCATATATGCAATATGGGTTGAAATGACCACTTCTAGTCCCCATCAGAAAGCAGAAAATTAAAAGATGTTGAACATTATTTTAGGTCTTACATGACATTTTATTTTTTGGTTTACATATAATTACAGTACATATAATTTAAAGGAGATCTTTACTTTTAAAATATTGTTATAGGAGATAGCATTTTTGGCAGAAGAATTGTTGCCTGTCTCTTCTGAAAGCAAGCTCCTTTTGCACCTAGCAATTTTTTATAATGTCCAATGCCTGCAGTGCATGTGTAGTTCTGCAAACACTCCCGACCTATTCCCAGCAACTGTAAGATGCTAAAAATGGAGCCAAAATGATGTAACCTGGCTGAAAAAAGGGATGCAAGCCCAGAAGAAGCATCTGAGAAGCTGGCAAGCAATGTGCACTTGCACATTATGTAAAAGAGAAGTGGACCTACTGTTCAGCTTTAACAAGCTTTACAAATATCTCCAGGTAAAGCATAAAAAAATCTGTAAAAATCAATACATATACAAAATTAAAAGATATTTACATTTGTATTTATTTGCTGTCCAATTAAATACTTTACTTGAGGAGGACAAATTATATTCCATAGTGATTTTTTTGCCAGTAGTAGGAAAAGAGCCTTCTTTTAGATCAGCCATTGTCAACCATGACTCTGTGGAAGCCTTGGGTTCTGAAGCCAATGCCACCTGGCAGTGCTGGCTGCATCACTAATGATCTTTTATAACTGTCTGTAAAAGTGGTAATCTAACCACCACCGTAGGAGGACATTCCACTGGCCCCAACATAGAGGGATTTCTAGCCCTAATCCCCAATACATTAAGTTTATCAGGGGTTTCCTAAGACCTTAACGTTATTTCAAGAGTTCCTCTTGGGTAAAAAGGTCGAAAAAGGTTCTGATAGACTATTTCTCCAGTGCGTAGTAGCCATTGCTTAAATGCAATCATGTACTAAACCCATCCTCATCCATTTACTTTGATCAGATGAATTTACTCCTAATTTCTTGATCTAGGGATTTTAACATTCAGTGCACATTTTGAAATAACTCAGAATAAAAAGAAAGATCAGCAATGGCCAACAACCTGATGCTACGTACATTACAGTAATACAATAATTTAATACATAAGAGCAGACTGGAATGAAACCTTCTGATACAGAACAATGCAGTGTCCCTGTATAATGCCTGTTGTCATGGCAGCACGTGTTTATATAACAGAAAGATGGTATTGCAAGTGATGTATTTCCTTTAGAAGACAAAACACGGTACTGGGGGTGTCTATATGAAATTTGATCTTGTGGTTTTGGAGGTTGGCAACCACATCCTACTTCAGGGTTAGCCAAATAAAACTATATTTTGGTTTAGTGCTGCTAACTTTGAGGAAATGATGACTGCGATTTTCAGGCCAAAGTTTATGCTTACTTAAACTCACACAACTTGGGGATGCTCTATTTTATGGGTGGATGAACAGGAAATAAATAGTAAGTAAAACATTGGATTTCGTAGTCATTTAAACCTGCTGAATTTGTCAAGTGGTACTGGAGACAGAAGGTGTAGTCACATTCCATATAATTCAATTGAGCTTATGTTGCCTTATGTTATGTTAATCTTTGATATCTTGGTAAATCCAAGCCTGAATATGGAAAATGTGGATATATAATTCTCCGATTACGTTGGCTGTTTTATAACCGCAGAAAAAAGCAGAAAGTAAAATATAGTTTTCTTCATACTGATAAATGTCAGTGATAACTGGGCAATGAACAGAGTTTAACTCTTTTCTACAATCTATTGGAGTCAGGATTTGCCCTCTGTCATCATTATAAGAAGAGGTAGTTACTGGGGATGTTACAGCAGCTAAAAAAAGAACGTCTTATTTATGGCCAGCTTGCTTTGTTATTCTAATTATCAACCCCCCTCCAACTATTATTTTCTCACCTCACCTCCTCTACCAAATACATTAAAAAAAACCCCAAAATGCCCTTATTTCTTACCTGACTCTCCTGTCATGTGACATGAAAGACTTCTCTATTGGCAGGGCCTTTTTTCAAGTACCACCATCACGTTCTAGTTATTTAGAAGCTTCTCATTGGTGGATAACAAAAGTTCACCCTTAGGATTCCCTAAAAGTCCTGAAGACTCCATGGTGGCATGATACTGAGGGGTGGCAACAATACTGGCCCAAGGCAGAGTCTAGACTTCAGCAGTGGTTCACTGGTCTCCAATAAAAAAAGGTGCCTGGAAGGGTTATGTGATAACAGACTCAGGTAAGTAATAAAACAGGTGTTAAAGGTTTTTTTCTCTTTTTTTGTCACATTTATAGATGACATTGGTTACAACGAAACTGGAGGGTGGGGCTGTCAGTGACGTCATTATGCTTTCCATCTGAGTGTGCCAGTGGCTTATAGCGGTTGTCTCTTTTGTTTTTGCCCGTGAGTACCCAATGTTGTTTTTAATAAATATTCTTTAGCAGTATCACACTGTCTCTGCCTTTGCATCTCTCCTGTTTATGTGGCGCTTCCTCCCTGATCCTTTTGCTGAGTACATATCCACAGTTTAGATCATATGTTTGGATGCTGGTATTTACAAAGTGTGGCTAACCTTTTATGAACTGAGGTCAAATTAGTTCGGTAAGTGGTAAGATAAGCCGGAGGAATTCACTGAGTTTTTGGAGGCATTACAAGTTTAGGATTTGGACTTTGACACTTTATGGACTTCTTTTCACTGAGTGTTTATTAATTTATGTATGCATGTTACTCTTCTTAAAGGGGTAGCGCTTTTTTTCTGTATGTTAATTTTGATTGGTAGCTGATGGCACAATAAACAAATGTCATCCTTGTTATGGAAATCAACAGCTTGGCAGCTATCTTGTGAATATATTGTGAATGTATAAGCTTGGTACATCTGAAATGTGGGCTCATGATCTGGTAAATGATCAGCTGAAGGAACAATTGACAAAGCCATCGTTTCAGAATTTTCAGCAAATGGGGTAAAGTGCACAGTAAGACGTTAATGTGTAACCTGGCATATAGTGCCAACCTAATCCGTGAGAACCACTTATGCGATAATTGGCCCTGCACAATATCCTCTGCTCTGTAAGACATTGTCTTCGTCTTGTCTTTCAGCACAGGAACAGAATTCTGTGGCGCAAAGTGATCCATAAGTCAGCACAGGACTGGGCTAGTTGGCAGTAGGGGAGTTCAGGTGGAAACGATTACAATTACCCAACCACAACAAACAGTTTCAAGTAATCTTAAACTCACCTGGAACACGCACCTTTTTTGTAGAACACATTAACACATGAATGGTCTGTGTTTATTCGATATCAGGGGGGAAAATGGCCAGCGTTCAAATTCTGGATGCACACTTGTTCTCTTTCCCCTGACCTACATTCTACATTAATGCAGGGTTTAGTTTCACTGGTGCTGCAGACTGTCCCTATTGTCTACGGAGAACAAAAAAGAAAGCAAAAGGAAAAAGTCTAAAACTGCAGAGATTTTAAAGTAGGGCATTTTTTATTCAATAGGGTAACATGAAATAAAGCTAGAAAAGAACATGGCTAAAAACGTTTAAAAAAAATGACCATTGTCCAAATAGGGTATGGATAGCCAAAGCTTTTCTTTGCTTTTGAATAGATTAGGTTTTTATTGTTTTCTGTGTCTACGCTGGGCAGAATAATTTCTCTATTTGTTATTTTAGGTGACAACTGATTTTTACTTCCACTTCCTGTTGTCTCCATGATAAGAAGTGAGAATTTCCCCAAGAGGACTCAGACACAGCAAAGTATGACAGAGGCGGAAACCCTTCCCCACTTTATACAAAACTAAAAAAAAATAGCTAGAATTACACTTTAAATATTTCTTAACCTCCACTCCACCCCTACCCTTTAACCACCCATCCCCCACTCCCTCCCCACATGCACACAAACACTCACACAAATCCATAACTAATTTCAAGGTTACTTTAAAAAAAGACCTGATTTCTTATCTGAAATTATGGTCACATGACAGACCAGGTCCCACATTTTTCTGGACCTCAGTGTTTAATGGTCCTTCTTTGAATGCCCATGGTGTTACTTAATGATGTGACTTTTCACAATGGCTATAACGAGAGTCCATTGGTGGAGTCTAAAAAGACCCCTATAGACTTCAACTTATCACAATGTGAAGGGCAGCAACAAGATCAGTGGGCCAGGATGTAGCTCCACCACCAGAAGAGGCACTACAGAGGATCATGTGATGGCAGAATTAGGTAAGTAAATTTTTTTTGTAAAATGTGAGTGGGGTGGTGGAGATTGTAGGGGGTTGCTTTCATATGGCTTCACGATTAAAGTAGAACTATATTCAAATGTTTTTTTCATTTTGGATGGAGCAAGGAAGGGTTATAACCCCTGTAAGAATTGTTTTCACCATCTGGGTCCCATTGCAGAGATATACCTTCACTTCCTGTTCCATAGCCAAACAGGAAGTGAGAGGAAATCCCTGCAAATTAAGGGAATCCCTTGGAAACCTCTAGGTCACCAGAACTAGTGTCCCCAGTGGAAGATTTCACCTCTATTACTTTTCTGGGGAAAACCCCAAATTTGGGATTTTCTTTTACTTTTACTTTCAATAATAATGGGAAACAGGACAAATATAGAGTGTGAATCTCTAACAAAAGGCACAAACAGCAATAAAATCCTGTCAAGTGTTCTAATCCCACTCCACTCTATCCAAAACTAAAAAAAAAAGTTTTGCTTGTATACTTTAATATCTTATTTGAATTGTTATACTGTTTTCATACCGAAGATGCAGAAGAGGGAATTTAAAGTAAAGCTGCCATTGCTAATTTCTCCTGGCTGTCATGCTGATCCAATTTCTTTCATGCTTTCTTTTTCCCAAACCAGATTAGGAGTTCTGCCTTTGCTCTGTCTTTATTTTTTTGTGTAACCCTGTTCCTGCCTGAAAAAAGTAGTGCATAAAGAGACAGACTAGCAACTAACATAGATGGGGGGGGGGGGCAGACATAGGAGGCTCCTATGGACACAGCTGATCACAGATCACTGTAAAGTGCCAATTACAGCAACCTTCTACCATGTGATCAGCTGTGTCCAATCACAGTTGATCACATGCCAACAGAATGCCGGTTATTGGCTTTTCCTTTCCTCAGCGCTGTCACTGTGTGAGGAAAGGATTGCAAATAACCTCAATCCTGATAGTGCTTTGTTTACACTGATAATCAGGGCACTGATCAGCAATGCCCTGATTATCAGTGCAGCCCCAGCAGTGCCCATCTGTGCAGCTTATCAGTGCCTATCAGCAGGGGCATATCTACCACAAGGCAAACAAGGCGTTTGCCTAGGGTGGCAATATTTAGGGGGGCGGCACCGCCCCTGGAAGAAGGGACCTGTTGAGCGGACAGAGCCATGTAGGGCCGCCATCAGAGGGGTCGCAAAGGTGCTCTAATAGTGGCCTGGACAGCAGGAGGATCGATGTGGGGGAGAGCAGTTGCAGAGCAATGCCTGTGTATCTCTCCCTCCAGCAGCTGTTGAGCCAGGGCCAATAGACAGCCTGGAGCAGGGAGAGAAGAGGCAGAGAGGAAAGAGCCTGGAGGAGGTGAGCTGCATTGTGTTCTGTGGGATCTCCCTCCTGTCATCCATGTACTGATAAATCGTATGAGACTGCACACACCCCCCCCCCCTTATCCTGCTGCGCGGAGATCATCGGCCCTTGGAGGAGGGGTGTGTGTGTGTGTGTATGTATCATACTGTGTTGTATGTAGTCCCATAGGATCTGAGAGAGGGGGGGGAGAGAGGGAGAGGGGGGAAGAGAGAGAATGGGAAGAGGGAGAGAGAGAGAGAGGGAGAGAGAGGGGGGAGAGAGGGAGAGAGAGGGAGAGGAGGGAGAGGAGGGAGAGAGGGAGAGAGAGGAGGGAAGAGAGGGAGAGGAGGGAAGAGAGGGAGAGGGGGGTGAGAGAGAGGGAAGAGAGACAGGGGGGAAGAGAGAGGGGGGGTAGAGATAGAGAGATGGAGAAGGGAGAGAGAGGGGGGAGAAAGAGGGAAGAGAGAGAGGGGGAAGAGAGAGAGGGGGAGAGAGAGAGGAGGAAGAGAGAGAAGGGGGAAGAGATAGGGGGAAGAGAGAGGAGGGGGAAGAGATAGGGGAAGAGAGAGGAAGAGAGAGAGGGCGAGTTGTGTTCTGTGGGATCTCCTTCCTGTCATCCATGTCACTGCACACACCTCCCCCCCTTTTCCTGCTGCCCAGAGATCAGCAGCCCTTGGAGGAGGGGTGTGTGTGTATGTGTGTGTGTGTGTATCATACTGTGTTTTGTGCAGTCCCAAACGATCTGAGAGGGGGAAGAGAGAGGGAGAGAGAGAGAGAGGGAGAGAGGGGGGAAGAGAGAGAGAGAGAGGGAAGAGATGGGGGGAAGAAAGAGAGAGGGGGGAAGAGAGAGAGGGAGAAGAGAGCGGGAGAGAGAGGAGGGAAGAGATAGGGGGAAGAGAGAGGGGGGGAGGGGGAGGAGAGAGGGGGAAGATAGAGAGGGGGAGGGGAGAGGAGGGGGGAGAGAAAGGAGGAAGAGAGAGAGGGGGGGGAGAGAGGGAAGAGAGAGGGGGGGAGAGAAAAGAGAAGAGAGAGAGGGAAGATAGAGAGGGAGAAAGAGAGAGGGAAGAGAGAGAGGGAAGAGAGAAAGGGGGAGAAAGAAAGAAAGATAGAAAGGGAAGGAAGAGAGAGAGGGGGAAGAAAGTGGGGGGTGGGGAGAGGGAAGAGAGAGAGAGAGGGAGGGGAAAGAGAGAGAGAGTGGGGGGAGAAAGGGGAGAGAGAGAGGGAAGAGAGAGGGAGGGAGGGGAAAGAGAGAGTGAGGGGGAGAGGAGGGGGAGAGAGAGGGGGGAGAGGGAAGAGAGGAGATGAGAGAGAGAGAGAGAGAGAGAGGGGGGGGGTGGAGATAGAGAAAGGGCAGAGAGAGAGAGGGAGAGAAAGAGAAAGGGATGGAAGAGAGAGAGGGAGGGACGGGAGAGAGGGGGGGAATAGAGAGAGGGGGGAAGAGAGAGAGAGAGAGAGAGGGTGAGAGAGAGAGGGAGAAAGAGAGGGAGAGACAAGAGAAAGAAAAGGAGAGAGAGAATCATATATACTTACACACACTCTCTCGCTCTCTCATTGGGGGGGGGGGGTACAAATTTTTTGTGTTGCCTAGGACAGCACAAATTCTAAATACACCACTGCCTATCAGTGCCCATCAGTGCAGCCTATCAGTGCCACCTATCAGTGTCCATCAGTGCTGCCTCATCAGTTCAGCCTCATCAATGCCTCCTCATCAGTGCCCTGATTATGAGTGCAGCCCCAGCAGTGCCCATCAGAGCAGCTTGTCAGTGCCCATCAGTGCAGCCTCATCAAAGCACATCAGTAAAAAAATTAATTATTTGCAAAATGTTATGACAGAAACAAGAAAAGGTATTTTTTTCGCTTGTTTATCAAAAAAAAAGCTTTAACTGGCTCAAATAATGATAAAACATTCACATGGGTACAGTGTTGTATGACTGCGCAATTGTCATTCAAAGTGTGACAGCGCTGAGAGCAGAAAATTGACCTGGGCAGGAAGGGGTTGAAAGTGTCCGATATTGAAATGAGTTCCAGATCATGAGTGTGTAGCTATGTAGCATTATGGTTGATTCTTGTTTGTCAACTTCTTTCAACACTGTTCCATAAGTGTTGTGCTATAATATTGTAGCTTACATAGAAAATAGACAAAGTTTCACCACTAGCTGAACCAACCCTGTTGCCTGTGTTAGGCAGTATGGTGTATCTGGTTTATATTTGTTCTTTATCTGACACTAAAAGCCAATTTGGAAAATGTATTTATGGTTAATGAATTATGCATTCTTGATTCACTTTGTTGCTTTTTATCAGTGAAACAGAATGAGCCAAAGCATGTTCTTTTTCAGTAGATTACAAGGTCTATACAAAACTGATTGCAGCTTGTACGAATTTTATAAAAACAGAAACAATCCCCATGATTAGGTGGTTTGCAGATCTGGACAGTAATATCACATGAACTTTAGTTTCTTATGCTGAAGGTTTGAGCTAGCCTACTGGGTCAGTTTACCACATCCCTAATAATATACACTTAAAAATTTGAATTGATTAGGAACATACTGGGACTTTTCAGGTGCTACATACAGTAGATGTTTTCCACATACACATTGGGGTTGATTTACTAAAACTGGAGAGTGCAAAATCTGGTGCAGCTGTGCTTAGAAGCCAGTCATCTTCCAGTTTTTTTTTTTTTGTCAGAGCTTCGCTACTATACACAGCTGTACCAGATTTTGCTTTCTCCTGTTTTAGAAAATCAACCCTATTATATCTTAATACAATCTTTCATTTTATTAAAATAATCATACATATTAACCTCCCTGGTGGTCTGATTATTTCAGATTTTTGGTGCTGAGAGCGGTACCATTATTTTGCATGGAAATATGTACCGGTAGTTTTTTTTATTGTAGGCTGTAATATTTAGGAATAACTCACTGAAATCTGTCCGGACAAGAGTCTATTAAACATCCCGGGTATGATAACATTTTAAACACAAAATCATAAATTATAATTTAATAAATAATCATAAAAAATAATAATATAATAATATTACATTTAATTCAATAATATAATCAAACCAAAAACACTGAAATTTGAAATATAGCGCCAAGTTCGCACATCGCTGAGCAAAGTCGCAAAATTGTTTACAGTGTCTGATGACGAATTTCTCCATGAATCATTATCACTCAATTCTGCAAGTGGTTCTGATTTACTATCTCTGTTCTCTAGCTGATCTAAACACGCTTTTGACCTAAAGGGACACTTTTTGGACACCATGGACGTTTCTAAGTTTCCAGGCAGAAAGAACAGTAAAAATGCAGACAGGGGACAGGACAGAGCACTAGGGACAAAATGTATGTGAAATGGGTTGAAACAGCAATGTTTTACTATGTAAAATCGTTTTGGAAAAAATTACATTTTTTTTAAATTTTCAAATTTCCCGCCGCCGGCGGCGGCCGTACGTCCCGACGTCACAAGGACCGGAACACAGGAGCCGGATGCCGGCATTTGCCGGAGGAGATGGCTGGGGATGCTGCAGGGGACACATCGCGGGAGCGAAGGACAAGGTAAGTGCTGCAGGGACTCCCTATGCAGCGCTGCATGGTAAGCCTGAGTGTAGCTCGGGGTTACCGGTTTTGGTATAGACATTTTACCCCGAGATACACTCAGGAATACCGTTAGGGAGGTTAAAAGCGTTCTTAAAACAAAAAAAAAAAACGTTTCAAAGGGAGCACATCATGACTGCAGCTGCAGTTGTTGATCAGTGTGTTCTGACATTGTATCAGAATACAATGTCAGGGGTGACTCCACCATCCACTTCATTTGTGTGGATGGAGGAATCCATTCACTTTTTTTTTCCTTCAGCCTGCAGGCTGAATGTAAAAAAAAAATGGCCAGTGTCATGGTTCACCCGCACGCCACGCCCACAGCGACTAGCTAACCGAGGCACGCACGTGCAGCCGTGACTTGGGGTAAGAGGGAATAAGGGGGACTTAATCTGAATATATATACGTATATAAGACCAGCTGTGATATAATTTCACAGCCCGCACTACCTCTTGGCCACCACTGGAGGGAGACTCCACTCCAATTCAGCTGGCTGACCACACACACAGGCAGACACGATCTTACATACAATCTGATGCACTAATTACGGTTGAGGAGCAGCCCAGCAATTACACACACTTCTAGGATTCCTCCAGCTATCCTCCAAGCCAGAACCCTGGTGTTAATCACTCTTCTACTGTTCACACACCCCCACACCAGACACACCACAAACGGTAGCTTGCCACCACCCAACAGTTTATCCGCAGAACAGCCTGCTGGGACACCACACACACACAGATCTCCATCTGGCAGACCTGTCACCCTTACAATCTGCACGCAATCTGCCAACACGCAGTGCAATTGCATACAGATAGGCAATGAACTTGACCGAGCATATAAAGACACTAAAATACAATACCATCTAATCTCTCCGGATATATGAGCCCGCTTAAGTACCTAGAAGTCACTTATTAGTTTTATGATTTAATATCCCAAAGTGGGCAGTGCATAAAATATGTACAAAGTATAAAAAGTTACAAAAAATACAAGAAATACAAGAAGACACACAATTGGCTATTGACTATAAAATAAAAGGAAAATAAAACAGAAGTAAAACTTTTACCAATCCTGCGACTGGAGCAAGTCAGAGAAAGTCCGCAATCCGTCAGTCAAATAGAACGGGCTCCATATGAATCACAACGTCCATGCCTCAAGTCCTCAATTTATGAGAATATGGATATAGGCTGGACATGAGTCCTTGGCCAATCAACCCTGGGGGGTGTTCCTGTACCAGCCCACAGGACGTTCTGGGTGCTGAAATGCCCAAAGTCGATTGGACCAGGAACGATTTGAATCACCAAGTCAGGGATTGAATTTCCGACACCAGCGCATCAGTCCAATCGCAACAGTACCAATCAATGTTCAGCTGTTGCAATCCGGCGCCACATAACCATTTCCTGCATTTTTCTGGCATTCAACATAGGCCACAAATACGGGTTTTACATGCAGATGTAGCTCACAGAGTGCCCAATCAGAAGGAAGTATTTTCATCTCTCTGCAACTAATATTTTAGCTTTTATGAGGGATGAAATCTATTTCTTTGATCTGTGTATATACTTTAAAGCTCCCCAGACAGATCGGAGCCCCCTTGGTCTCCTGCAGCTGAAACATCTGTGTTCCTCTTTTAAACTTCAGGAAGGTGGCAAAGTCTGATTTTATATATATATATATATATATATATATATATACAAATATTATTGGCACCCAGGTGTCACTTCCAGCCTGGAAGCTGCTCTGTTTTTTCAGATGCTAATGGGTGAGCACGTCTCTGAATACCTATGACTGAATATTTCTTTAATAACAAGGAATGAAACTAAATTTGCAATTACATATTGCTACTGATCACATCTCAGTCCAATCACTTGAATCCCACATCTACGTTACAGCCAGCTTTAGCATGCCTGCACTTAATAAGAAAAATATATCTGACGCTAGGTCAACTTTAAGACTCAACTCCCATCCAAAGTAAACCATACTCTTTATACCTTTAAACTTTATTGCATATATGGCAAAGGTAAGAAGGTTAGTTTGTAAATATGATGTTACAGTATTGTTATGGGGTGCTAGATGACATTTGAGCTTCACACATATTTTGCATAATCCACATACACCACCATGATTATAGACACATGCTCTGCATAAAAACTAGTCAGCTTCAAGGTTTCATTGTCAAATCTTAATTGAACAAGCTGAAGTTAGAAGCTGATTGGCTACCATGTAGAGCTGCACCAGAGTTTGCACTCTCCATTTTTAGTAAATCAACCCCATAGTATGGAGCAGAAGTTCACTAGAATAGGCACTTCCAAAAAACCACAAGCTCCATCCCTAGAAAAACCAAGCATAGACTCTACCTCCCTTTACTTTATTCACAGCATAAAAGTACAGGTATAATTTGACGTATGGTTTTTTTTGCCTTCTTCTAAGATATTCAGTGATACAACAAGGAATACAAGATAGCTGGTAAGCTGTGACATACACAGTATATTCTATCCCATCTCCATCTGTTTGGACAATTGGCAAAGCAGAATAGAAAATCTACAAAATCCAGCTTAGAATGCACGCAGGGACAATATGAATTGCTCACCGAGATCCACAGGGACTAAATGTTTACTATATTTCCTTGGCAATGACCTTGCTAGTAGGTTATATTTTCCATCTCAGATATTGTTAATATGAGACCTTTTCCAGCTAGGGTCTGCAGTCCATAGCACAGCTGCAAGCAGATGAGAGCTAATTCTTTATTTCTAATATTTGGCAGCAGATCCACTTAATATAGGAGGATGGTATGTGTTTATAATAATTAAAAAAACATATTTCGCTCATGTTGTGCTAATGATTTGGAAATTTACCTGGGGTGACCAAAAAACTTTCCTTTGGACTTAGGATGCACACAGATTTTAAACAGGAACTACACAAGCCAACCGAATGAAGTGTACCTGTTATATCCAGACAGAAGCCACAGATGTATTTTTGGATGAATTAACAATAATGGAGATAAAGTTACCCAGGGCTCCTATTTTGTATCTTGACATTGAAGGAACTTACCAGGCCACCTAAATGTGTAAGCATTCCTATCACTAGCCACCTGAGTCTTACTGCACTTTGTAATGGTGGAGGCCTCAGGACTACCCCAACCTCATTAAAGTATTGATCATTCAGAATGAAAATATTCATTCCACTGCTCTGTCTCCTCCAATATCCCTGTAGTATCCCTCAAATGGGAGGTTATAAAATGCAGGTACTGTAAATCAAATATACTGACTTTAAATTAGAAGAATTGGGTACTGAAAAGTATGGAAGTATATCTCAACCTAAGAACAAAAAACTAATCTATTGCACCTTAACAGTCTTAGATGTGGAGACTGAATTTGTTTTCTCCTTTTCAGGATTTTTCTACTTCATTTTTATCTGGTGATCCTGCCAGAAGGAGAGGACTACAAGCACCTCCCTCTCTCCTCTTCTCCATAACATAAAGTGAATATAGGCAATGTTCAATGTGTCTCAAAGCCCAATTCTGGGAGTTACAAAAAACTGCATTGGTTAAATTCTCAATAACTCTAGGGCATGAGAAATGAGGTGTAATACTAATTATACCCCTTGCTCAGACAGGCCCCCTCCATCTCTGCAACTGATTACGCAAAGTCTCTTCTATAAGGCACTCCAGCCTGCCCCATGATGACATCATCAAGTACAATGCAGGGCCAATGGCCCTTCACTGTACATGAGGATGGCAAAGGACCACTCACAAGTCAGTGCGGAATGTGCATTTAAGTTTCTGTGGGTTACCATCACACATTTCTCTTACATATTGTGCTGAGTGATTGTGCTGGGTTTTGCACTACATCCTAACCAGCATCATGAGGTTCATTCCCTTCCTCAGTTGACCTTATAGTTTAATATCATCCCTAGCACAGTCAAACAAGTTCTTCCAGATAGACTGAAGCCAGTATAGAGGAAGTCAGTTAACTGAAAAGTATGTTGATCTGTTAGAAAAGCCACAGACACAGGGAGAACATTTAATCACCAAGCAAATTGTCTTAATATCCAAGATGGCAATCAGACTGGAACAACCCATGGTTTGGGCAAATTATTCAAAATGTAATCCTAGTTTTACATGAAAGTTCAAAAATGTAAAGTTTTATACAAAAGAGATCAGAACTTTATTCTAATGTTTTTAAGCTGGTCTGGACCTGTAAGGATGGATCTGGAAAGCTGCATGATACCTAGCATTTTGGAAACTATAATAGAGTTGAATCTGTAGTTGCCAAGTAAACCTGATGTAGTTCAAGGTTTTAAGAACTGTCCATAAAAAATGTTCACCATGAAAGTTTCGCTGTGTTCTGGACACAGATATATGGACATTAACTCATTTATACATGATAATATTCTTAACAATCAGTTAATAAGGTTTAAAACAAGCCCTCAATGACCTTTGTAGCTGTGGGCACTGTGGAGTAATTCTTCAACAATGTTTACAGTGGTAGCACTAAAGTCATTCTCTCATCAGCTTAGCTCACTCGTCTCTCCCTCCCTGCAGTAACCTAACTGCCTTTCAGCCTTCTAATCGCTTTTGTAAACCCTAAGCAGGTGCTCTGGTAATGGAAGCTGAGCTACTGAGTTAATAGATAACAAATATTTGTAAATTTTAAATTGCACCTTTTTGTGAAATGGTGAAAACATAAAGTAAGCAAACTTGTAAATAAAAACAATTTATTCTAAAAATGAAGCTATCATTATTCACTTACAGCTTTAAGAGTTTGTAAATGACCCCCATATACCATATATTTTCTGAAAGCACATGACCTGTAGAATAAAAAAAAAATGCTACTTATTTTTTTTTAGGCCCCGCAATAGTTGCACAAATGTTTATCAAATTGGTATTTTTATAAAAAATACACTAAAATCATTATTAGCGGGCACAAACACAACATAACTTACAAAATTCCTGCTACATTCCTACTAAGGCCTCATTCACATGGGGCTGACTAAAGTGTATGTGCACTAAAGGGTTGTGTTTACGAGCATGGGGATGCACAGGTGTTATGTGCATCCCTGTGCAGCCAGTCCCAATTATCTCATTTGGGATGCAGTGGCTGCACGGGCACAGCTGGTATCCATGTTCATGTAGGTGCGCAACCCCAAATGCAGACAGCGTGCGCTCAGGGACATGCACCCAGATCCACATGGATGTTAAATTGGGAGCAACAGCTGTGCTCATGCAGTTGCTGCATCCCAATTGACATCAATGACACCTGTACATCCCTGTGCAGGTAAACAAGGCCTCATAGGGGCATATGCTGTAGCATGCCCTGTGTAAACGAGGCTATACTATGTTTTATTTTTGGCGGAGGTTTGGAGAAATGTCTGGGGTCTAAACAGACCCCTGATGTCTCTTTTTTGAGACAGAGAAATCAGTGAGGAGTACTCTGACAGCTGATTGGAGGGAAGAGACACACCCTCCTCCACACGGCACGCAGGAACAGAGCTGAGACTGTCAATCTGCTGGAGGTCCCTCCTCTGTCACCATTCCATTTTTCTCTTGGTGTCATGAAAATTATCAGAAGTGATTCATGCTGATAGCAGAGGAATGAAGCAGCAGACAGAAATTACACTTGGTGCTCTTAACTGAGACAAGTACACATTACAGAGGGATGTGCTTTGATCATATTTCATGTCTGAGGTTTACAACCACTTTAATGCCCAAAGTCTGGCCACATGTTCTTGAGGATGTCTGATGTTTCGGAACTGTCCAGTTCTTAGCATCCTTTTTTAAAAACACAGTAGTTTTCCTATTAATGTCCTCTTGATTCTTCAAGATAATTAGAGGAAAACAAGCTTAAGCAGAATTCCAGTCTTGCCTAAAGTCTTGCACAGGTGTACAGTCTCTTTCCAATACATGGCCTGGAACTGAGAAAAGATAAGGGGAGGTCCAGCATGACTGGGGCTTGCAGAAGAAGCAGAGATATGTGGTGGGGTTGGGTGTTTACTTATGAATAAAAAGGGTGGCTTACCTGATTGGAAGCTTAAGGAAAAGAGGGGTGGTCTCCAGGATGATGAGAGGAGGCTGGACTTGTCGGGCTTGTGGCAGCACTGGTGAGGTTTATCCTGCCCTCCCTCTCTGGACTTGTTGGTTTCTGTTTTTGTTTGTGTTAATCTCGGTTGTGTCATTTGTGTTTGTCTTTCCTTTTTTGTGTTTTTTTGGGGTTCTTTCTGTCTTTCGTCTTGGAGTTCTGTTTTTTTGTGTTTTATGCCATGACAGCCAGCAGGGGTCTCAGGGCCTTTGAAGGTGGTGCTAGATTAACATTTTGGAGGATTATGGGTTGGGCTCATTGTAGGTATGGGCTGTATCTGGGACTATGTAGCTGTATCATTGTACCCGAGGCAGTGCAGTAGCGGCTGGGGGCCTTCTCACTGGGTGGCAGATACAGCCAGGCTCTTTGCTATGATTAGCAGTGCCTTTCGGAGACATTGGACCTGGTTAGGATCATTACTGTTCAGTTAATACATTGATTGTACTTGATGCATTGATTATATAATAGTTGTATCTTAATTTCATTGTGTTAAATAAATGGGCTGCTATGGCCATTTTTGACACCAATAAAGTGGAGAGTTGTGCGGGTATTTCAGGTATGGAAATGCTTATTGGAGGGGGAGAGCTAGGTCAGTGGTTAGCCTCAATATTCTGCAGGTCCCTCAGTCATGTATTGAAAGTTCTTTACTGCATACTGTAAACGTCTCACATTGTAATTTAGAAACTGCAGCAAATCAGATACAGCTCACCTCAATTTCTGGCCAAATGACATCCATCGACACCTTCTTCCAAGCCTGTCTCTTTCTCACCCCTTTCATTCTTTGGATTTCAGTTCATTCTTAGCAACACATGTAGCCATTACCTGGTGCAGTTGTCTTACAAATGCAGTTTGCCTAGGAATGCCCACTCCTCCAAACTAACACCATCACACACAACCATCAAGGTATTTTAAAATTTGCATAAGTCATTCCAAGAGCCAGCCTACAGCTTGCATGATTGCTGAGGGCTCTTGAGAGGAGTACTGAGGCAGGGCGCTGTGATGTTTTCAGGAAGCTATGTACTGCACCCTGCAGGCCCCTCCAGCCATGATCTGCCTGCATTTTATAGAGAAACAAAGAGACACAGTGATAACATCACTAGATTTAAAATAGGTTATGTAATGAAAATGGAAAGCTTTATTTTAAACTTTCATTAGCATGTGGATGGGGGAGACCAGGAAAGACCAAATATTAAAAGACTGAACTTCAGCAAACTTAGACATGTTGCATGAGATATAATAATATAACGCAGAATGCATGTCATTGTGTATATTTCTAATACCAAGAACAATAGTGAAGGGTATTTTAGAACTGTGCCAGACTAACATAATTGAGCTGCTTTCAGAATAAGTAATGCTGTTCTACTGCTGATATTGATTTAAACCATCAAATAATGGCTGGATTAAAATAAACAGAGGAGTGCAGCAAACTTTTCATACAGTTATCTCTGTAATAAATTCTCCCAGGTCTGAGGTCACCGCCTATTGCTGCAGGACAGACAGAAAAGTAATGCTACATGAGAAGCTTTGTCCTGGTTTACGTTGCCTGGAGCCAGACACTGTTCGGCTCTATCTCAGCATGGACTAAAGTAGGAATATCTTTCAGCTCTGTTCATCACAAAACAATGAATAAATAAACAATGTCCACAGGCCTGTCAGTCCAATTAGGCATGTGAATATCCTCTTGCCAACTCACTTCCTATATCTTTACCAACATCCTCTGGTGCTCAGGCGATGGGAAGGGATAAAACCTGATATAACTGTATCTAGATACAACGACTTTGCTGACAAAGGTCAGATCTGACTTGTCAAAACTAAGCATCCCTGCCTCTTGTCTGCTACATTTACTCTATGTTGTTTAGAGGGTGGCTTAATAAAGGTCTAAAACAAGTGAAATTGTGGTTGCTTTTAACAATCAATGAAGATGAAGAGAAAGTTGTATCTTTTTTAATTTTCAGTTAATTTCTTTAGCTATTTAATCAGTTCTTGACCGTGCTATAGCCAAAAGATGGTTGCAGCGTGGTTGTCCAGTTTTGGGAGGGCGTCCATAGACATCCTCCCAAAACCACTTCCCCTGTTGATAGGTACTATTGCATCACACATTTCACAGAGCCTCCTTTTAGGAGGAAGAGTCAGTAAAGGAATCACCGCTTGCAGGCACCAAGGTACAATGGGATCTGTAGTCCTTAAAAAATTCCAACAATAAGATTAATTGATACAAAGGACAATTGAATCCTCCCAATCAAGGATTAAAAGAGGTGTGTCAAACAACATCAACTCCAGCCGTTGGTGACATCATCTCAAGTTACCAGGTTGGAAACATATTTTGGGGGTCAAGTGCCCTTCTTTAGAGCTAATCCAACCACATTCAATGCCATAAATTAAATTCTCATACATCAGAGGTCACATCATGTATAAATATACATATAATTTTCCTTATCCACCATTTACCTGTGTCAAACAAAATCACCTCAAACAGTGACCCACCTATAGGAAAGCAGCTCACCCTATTTTTTGACCCTTAATTAAGAACACTTTGATTGATCCACTTAACAAATGTTACTCCACTGTCAACTGAACATCACCGGCTAATATACAGTAATTTGCATATTTGATTGATATTTTCCAGTGAGGTGCAGTACTCTGTAAGGTTGTCTCAGGTCACGGTACATGGAGGTCACCTCACTGGTTATCGCTCTATAGACAGGAGACTATGCCAGGTTCAGTTCATGAGTGAACGAGGTAGGAGACATACAGTAATAAGTCAAAGAACCTAGCAGAATATAAGGGGAGAAGAGAGACAGACAATGAAGTCGGTTTAAAGACAGCGAACGGTTAAATCAGAAAAGCAATCAGGACATCCAGAATACCAAAAACACAGGAATGAGAAGTATGTAAATCCCAAGTGGTTATTCAGTGCATTAACACACTTTCAAACTAATCTTACAGTGATGCTTAAATCTGTACATTTTATGAAATCCTTCAGCAGAACCTATGGGTATATCCAGGAACAAGTAATAGTGTGAAACAAAGTCAGATAGGACCAGTAAAGAGGTTTTCTTAAAAGAGAAGTATGGCCAAAGCTTTTTTGGCCTAACTTTTCTTGTAGGTCACAGGAGTGCGCTTACTTTTGCTCTCCTGTGACCTAGAGGCAACTTATAGCGGCTTATTGCCTGCTGTCAGCTGACATGGCATAGCTGCTCCAGGCTCTTGAAGGATTCTGACAATATTGTTGGGATCCACCCAACTGCCTGATTGACAGCTCAGTTGCGCCTGCACCTTCTCCATTCCGGTACTTCAGTGTGTGCACTGGAAGAAAAGAGGAGATCGGTGACCTGAACTGAAGGATCAACAGTCATGTGATTGCTCAGTTCTCAGCCTTAACTTGGGACAGGTGTAGCATCACACTGAGGATGGATGTTTGCTTTTTTTTACAAACACATATTTCTCCATTTTTTTATGTCTGCTCTTTTTCTTAAAATATTTTAAATGGGGTTCAGGTTCTCTTTAAATAACAGCCAATTCAGAATTCCAGACTTAAAGCCCAAGTCCAGCTTACGTATAACTATATTTTAACATTTTGTCTAACCATGGTTAAAAAAACAGCTCCTGCTACTATACTCACCTTTCCTCCACTAGATGTCCTCAACCTTGCAGATTTAATGACAGCCAACATCATTCAACCCACTGGTGAGGGCAGGGCATCATGGGGTGTTTCTGCAATAGCATCACTGAAGTCTACCCAGTACCAAAGAAGAGGTGAAGACTAAAACTGACCATAGATGGTTCAAATCTTGACCAGTTCATCAGAGACTAGTTGACATTTGATCCATGTATGGCCATCAATAGATTTGGGTACAACCAGCTAGATTTCTAACATGCCATTATTACTAGTGGCTATAGACGTTAGAATAATCATTGTGTTCTCCCGGCAGAGACAGCTCCCCCACCCATTGAACATAATAGCTCTATGGGAGGGATTCCCCATCAACACTGATTGTGTTGATGGGTGAATTGAGTGAAATTTTTTTCCTATAATCCATGGCTGCAGGAAAGAACATTGCATCATCTATGGTCTCCCTAAGAGGAACCTGTGTTTCATGTGTCACTGGCCTGAAGACAACTGATAAAGTATAAAAAAAATACTTGCTGGGGGGGTCATTCATAGGTGGAGAAAGGGAAGAACTGAAGACATGTAAGTGGAGGTCTTATTTGGGCTTTTAAGGAACTAAAACTTTTACAATATCTGTTAAGTAGTCTATCAAAAGCAACCATGACATTGCCTATTGACGTTTCTACTTTTGTTCTTGCCTTACAAAAAATGCATGGTTGACCAGGAAATATTGGTTACTGCAGACATTTGTGGTGTCTGCTCTATGGTAGGACATGAACAAACACACACAGACACTCACCTGCCTTCACACAAACTTTGCAGGAAGAAAAAACCCACAATAAATGACCAATCTCGCTGTACACGTACTTTGGATTTCTCTTTCACTATGGCCATGGTGACTGAATAATGGATTAAATAGTTTTACAAGCAAGGTTTAAGAGGTATATAGATTTTGGCTTATAAAATAATGTCTGTACAGAGCAAAGCCTGAGTCAATTAAGTGTAAGCCATCCCTTGGTGTTATGACTTTGTGATAAGGATCTGTATGTACTATGAGATAGAGCCGCAGCACCACTAGCCTATATCTTCAAAGCAGAGCAGTTTGCATTATGCTGGCGTGTGAAAGGATATGCCTGTCAAGAAGGTACCAGGCATTGTCAGGAGACTTTCCATCCACTATTATTAGGGATAGAAGGAAGGTGACTATACACTTCCTAAAACCAGCATCAGCAGGAAGAAACAGAATTTATATGTGTGACTTTTGCTTTAACCAGGAGCAGTACATTCTAAACAGGCATACAGTATAATAAACAGAATAGCACTCACCTACCTTTCCCAACAACCCAAACAAATCACTTAACAGTCCTTCCCCTGAAGTACACAAAAATGTTACAAAAATAGTGATAAGTAGACTTAATTGAAACAAACCCATATACAGTATCAATACACCTACAATCAAATTAAAGTCAATTTAAGTCCAAAGAAACATTCTTGCAGGTGATTTCACAATCATTGATATCCCCGAATAAGATTGATGGTATACTCCAGAAAATCTTCATATACCTCAAAAACAAAAAATTCTTGCCATAGTGTATTATCCAAGGTATTATGATAGTATAACTTTATTATATTAGGGTTCATGAAAATGGGTGTATTGGGGCATATGATGCAATATACGACTATATTTTGGCACCTGGGAGACAAATGTGTTGTGTACAGATGCCTGTACAAATTATTATAGGACATGTTTGTGCATGTGTCTGTATAGGGTTGCACTGGTGCATCCAGGGGTGTACATCCATTTGTGTATGCATATCTATGCTTAGACCTGCTTATACCCACTTACAGTGTAAAGAAACTACCTTGCTTTCTTAAGGCCTAACTATAATTGTTTTTGTTTTTTTAAACACACCCCTCTCCCCCAGGCCTGTGTAAAAACAGCTGTGACTGGAATGAAGAAAAAAAAGGGAAGTTCGGATTTAAGTTTTAAAACAAGATCACAGTGACTCTAATAACTGTAGGCACTGTGAAACAATGCATCTTCAAAGTTCACATTAGTAGCTCTAAATTTTACAAACAATTCTTTTAATAGTTATGCTCCCTCTGTTCTCTCTCCCAGATCTTCTGTTCTGTGTTTACAATAAAGATTTGCAGACTGGAATACTACCAGGTCAAGCAGGCTAAGCTTATCTGCTGAGAGAACGACTTGAATGGCTCCAGTGCTTCTGCTGTGAATGTTTAGGATGAATTGCTCCACAGTGCCTGCAGCTACAGAGATCGGTGGAAGTTTGCTTTAAAACTAATCATCTGCTTGTTAGGAGTTTGTAAATACCTAAATGTCTACAGCTTGGACACAGATTTATTTTAAGGACAGCCTGTCAGGATAGAAATATGGGAACTACCTCTGTTGACTATTTTGAGAGGTGTACATCCAAGAGCTGTCCTCATCATCTGCACTTTACTACTATTTACAATACTATGTAAATATCTGACCCAGGATACATAGTATGTGGTCAGGTGTTCTGACTGGTGCACATATGTGCTGACTTTCTAAGAAGAAAAGTATAGTGAAGGAAGGCCAGAAATGTCCACTTCCTGAAAGTCAATAGTGGTACCTCCTATAGTTCTTTTTTAAAAAAATACTTATTATAGTGTCTCCAGTCTTTAAAAGGAGAAGTTTGGGGTCATAAAAAATAAACATACATACTCACCTGTAGCTTCCCCATGCTGGCTCTAAGACCAAGAGCTAACCGATCACATGACCGCTGATGTGACAGCTGTTGGTCTCTGCCTTTTGGTCATCCCCATGTATTGGGAATCAGCACAAAAAAAGATGTATTTATAAATGAGCCTGGCTGACACCCATGAGTCTCTGTATAGATATACTGTATTAGAGTGAGTGAACATAGACACACAGGGACAGGAATTCAAAGAATTAGCAGATGGAAAAAAACTGAAAAGAGAAAACAGATGCATCAACCATATCTAAGGATGGGTAAATTGTTGGTTTAGATTTATTCCCCATAGCTTCTTATCAGAATCATACTATTGGGGTAGATCTGATGCCGATTGGTAGCTGTGGAAACGTAACTCCAGTTCTTACTGAGAACACAATACACATTTTGTTTGTAACTGATGGAGATACTGGCATTGATTTACTAAAGGCAAATAGTTCACTTTGCAAGGCCTTTGCTTTCCCATCATATAAAAAATCACCCAAACAAGCATCAAGATCTTTGAGTAGACACAGGCCTGACTATCCAGTTGCTTTACCCCCTCCAATTCAAGTGTCCTGAAACCCTACTGATGTGAGTATTGGTCCTACATTGATTTTTTGATTCATACAACTCTTTTCGACAAAAAACGTAATACTGCTCTCAGAAGGATCTCTCCTGGGACTTTATATCCCTTTTTCTCTTGTTCACTGCCAATCATTGGAGTCCCTTCCTATGATACACTTTGCAAGCGAAGTTGCACTTCCTAGAGCTTAGTGACTGAGGTGTAGCTCTGCTGACTTCCATCATCCAATTACATGCAAACAACAATGTTGTTTTTTTATATTTTCCTTGCATGTGATTGCATATTCTTTGCAAAGTGAAATTTCACCACATTCACTAAGCTCTGAGGAACATTCCCCTGCATAGTGCAATTCCCCTTACAAAGTGAATGGCCTATATGCCTTTAGTAAATCAACCCTACTATGTCTATACTTAGCCACTATTAGCTTTACCGCCCCAGGAATCTAAAACTCACGGGGTTTAATTTTTAAAACTTTATTTTTTATTTAAATTTTCATCATATAACAGACAAAAAAATAACAAAAACAATGACATACTATAAAAGTACACAACATTCCAAAAAGAAAGAGCAAGGTAGCATACGTACCAAGAAAATAATACAAAACCGGTAACAATGTCCACAAAATAGTCCAAAGGACCGACCATGAGCCAGAAAGAATGAGTATATCATGCTAAATATACATAAATCACATGACAGCTGTAAGAGAAAACTATCGTATTTTAAAAAGGAAAAAACAAACAATAAGTTATCGACCTATGATGGCTATGATGTAGTGAAAGGTGGACAAATTCCAAAATATAAAAACATAGCTGCCCTAATTATATCGCAACAAAAAGTAAATGGAGAAAGTAGAGGAAAAGAAAGGAAGAAAAAGAAAAAGAGGACAATGGTAACCTACATCCCACTGGGCACCCTCAGCAAGCCACATATAGACAAAAAACACCCTACCTAGGTACTATATGATTGGGGTTCCAAAAGATTTCAAGGATGCCAGATCCTATTGAATGGAGAAAGCTTATTATCTAAGCGGACAGTCAAAAATTCCATATTGTAAACATCATGGATACGGTTGTATAAGTCTCCCTTTCAAAGCAATCAAACACCTAGCAGCAGTTAAAACATGGTTAATAAGTTTAACAGCAGTTTTGGTTATATTTGGTAAAGGAAGCCTAAGTATGAAATGAACTGGATCCAGAGGAATCGAAAAATCAAAAGTGACTTGAAAAGAAATGTAGTGGTTTCCCAAAAGGGATTGATATTTGGGCATTCCCAAGAGATATGATATAGGCAGGGCGGGGTTAATAGCATGTAACCTTTCAAGAGTGAGGTACAATTGAAACAAACTTTTATTTCGATTCTCTATAAAGGGGTACATAAAAAGGTTTTGTTTGCATTATCCCAGATATCCTCCCACTCCTTCAATGCTCACGTTCGTCCCATCACGAGTTCCCAACAGGGAGGCTATTTACTAAAACTGGTGCAGCTCTGCATAGAATCCATTCAGCTTCCAGATTTTATTGTCAAAGTTGATTGGCTACCATGCACAGCTGCGGCACATTCAAAGGGCATCAGTTTGCCAGTTTTAGTACATCTCTCCCATGGTCTTCTAAAAGTTATCCATTCTGCCAAGTTAATTGTAAAGGTAACCTAACTGGACTTTCTTATTTTAGTGGATGCAATTTTCCACGGATGGCATTAAAAGATTTACATTTACTTGTTACCTTGAGTTGATCTTTAAAAAATGTCAAAATAAAGTCTGCTTATCATTGCTATGTCCCATGCAAGCCTTTGAAGGGGACTCTGAAAGTTATATATAATTACACGAGATGTGGTCTCTGTTTAATCCTCCAGCTACTGCACAGTGACTTGGTGGGAAGATGTTATCATCTTTTCTCAACTTTCAGCTGCACAATGCTTCTTCTTCCCCCCCACACCTCACTGCTAGATAGACGTTTCTTCCACCGCACAGTGCTGAACCCAACACCCTGCTTTATGCTAGTTCATGAATTAAAGCTGACAGATATGTTTTAGTAATGTGAAAAGGTTACAGCAGAGGCCAGCGAGGTATTACCGAGATTTCATTGTATCCAAGCAACACTCCTTTAAACAGACATGACACATACATTATCAGCTATAATAATTCACTGCACTTTCTTGGAGGGATTAATTCAGCTACAATAATGGCTTAGATCAGTTCAATGGGTCTTGTTTTTTAGCACTGAATGAAAATACACACTGAGTTATAGATTTTTGCTCAGTTGTGCCATTCTGAGCAGTTAAGTACATTTTATTAAGGGAACTAAATGAAATAAAAGTGAAATGCTGTAATAGTGTAAACACTGTTATTTTATGCAAATATTAACCACTTGCCCTCCAGAGAATTTACCACCCTTCCTGAGCAGGCCATTTTTTCCGATATGGCACTGCATTATTTTAAATAGAGCTTTCTTTTGGTAGTATTTGATTGCCTGTACCTTTTTTTTTTTTTTGCGCTATAAACAAAAACAGCAACAATTTTGAAAAAAAAAAAACTACGTTTTTTACTTTTTGCTATTAAACATATCCAGTAAAAAAAATTTTAAAAATCAAATTTCGGCATAAATTTAGGCCAAAATGTATTCTGCTCTATGTCTTTGCTAAAAAAAATCCCAATACGTGTAAATTAATTGGTTTATACGAACGGTATAGAATTTACAAATGGCGATATACTGTATATATACTGGAATTTTTTTTTTTTACTAGTAATGGCGGCGATCAGTGACTTATAGCAGGACTGTGGCAGGCATTCTGACACTGGGGGGGAACTGACTTGGTGTCACTGACATCCCCAGTGACAACAATACAGTGATCAGTGCTAATAAAGTGCACTGACACTGTACTAATGGCACTGTGCAGGAAGGGGTTAACATGAGGGGCGATCAAAGGGTTAATTGTGTGCTCTTTTACTATGTGGGCTGTGTGTGTGTTTCACTGTAAGCACACTGCTTGTATGGCTCTGTTATGCAGAGCCACACAAAGCAGTGTGCAGGAGCTGACAGAGGAGAGTTCTGTATTGTTTCCATACAGGTCTCTCCACCGTCGGTAATACTCGGAAATCACTGGGTGCCAGCGGGGAATCATTGGCCAGGACCCGGTGATTGACAGTTGAGGCCGTGAAAGGCGGTGCGTGTGCCCCCTACTCGGAACTGCAAAATCACATATACATACGTGATTTTGTGCACCCGTGCCACCCTGTAGCAGTATTTCTGCTATAGGGCAGCGCAAAAGCGGTTAAATATGATTTAAGCCAGAGGTGTTCAACTGGTAGCCAAGAATTCAAATATAGTCTTCCAGTGCTTTCTTGTTGGATGCTTGGACCATGGGAAAAAGGTTGGTAAAATTATTGTATTTGGTTCCTGTAGTCACAGACTTTTTTATATAGAGGAAGGATCATTTGATTTGAATTTAAATTGGTTGCTTATTAAAACTGGTGTACTTGCCACTGTTGGTGCTATCTTCTGCATGGATGAATATGATGATAATAATGTAGCACTACCCTCTTGAGGGCCGTTGTATTTGTTCTGGGTCCTACTAGACTCTGCAGGCATTTTCCAGGCTTGCTTCAGAGTCAGTAAACAGTCCTTGAGTTGGTTTTTAGTTGTTTTTATTAAGTGGTCTAGGGGTATATGGGATGTCTAAGGAACTGCAAACTTGAGTACAACTTCTTAGCAACAATACTATACAAAAATGAGGATAAAAAATAGCAACTAGGGCTGTTAAGGAGCACTGAAGTCCCCTTGGCGTACCTCCCTAGACCTTAGATTAATCCTCCTCTTCGCCCAGCTGCACTGAGGGTATCCCTGGGCAAGGAATTCCAAGATCTGTCAGTTAAGTAGTCCCAGATGAGAACTAGTTGAGTCTTGCACCTTCTCCATTTATCTGGCCCAGGGGGTGTATACACTGTCCTGTCAGTGTGGTGGGTTGGTAGCTGCTTTCAGGCCTTTTGCTGGGCTGGCTCGTTCCCTGCTGCTCAGGATGTTGTCCGTAAGAAACCTTGGGCAGTGGAGAGCCTCCTTTTCAGTATGCTGCCTGTAGGTAGGCTCCTCTGCCAGGCTTTTCAGTCCAGCCTTCTCTCAACCCATCATCCACCTGACTCCCCTGATGCTCAGGCTCTGCCAAATGTAAAGGTTGTCCTTGGTTGCCATGCCGCGACCTCCTGCCTGGGGATTGGCCAAGGTCCCTCAAGCATGCAAATTTGGGCCTCAAAAGTTCTATGAGTTGATGGAAGGGTGGGAGGGCTTCAAAAGCCCTGACCCGTAGAGCCTCCCAGCCTCTCCTGAGGTGAACTTCTGCCTTAATCCCAGGCTGCCTCATCCCAGGCTAATAACCAGGCTCTATCTCAAAAAATTAAAGAATTACATTAAAAAATTAAAGAGCCTATCTAGCTAAACCTAGAGGGCGTTATATCCACACCCCGCTGCAAAACAGCATTACAATAATAATATGTGTTCAGTTGTGTTCTTCTCTTGGGAAGAGGCTTTCTATGGGGGCACTAGGCATGGGGGAGGAGCTAAGAGCGCCCCGGGAGGGCACCTGAGAAGAGGAAGATCAGGGCTTCTCTGAGCAAAACCACTACACAAAGCAGGTAAGTATGACATGTTTATTTTTTTTTTTTCCTCTAAGAGTCACTTTAATTTAATTTAATTTTTTTAATTTAATTTTGCTGTTAGTTTTAGTTTTTCTTCAGTAGAGTGTCTTTACTCATCAAAGATGGCTTAAAATTGCAAATTTAAGGATCAGGCCACCCAAACTTGATATTCCAGTGTTTGGTAGATGTTGGGGATTCTTATGCCTCTTAAGGACTCTAGGGATGAGTTCTCTCATTTTTGTGTCTGCATGTCAGCTTTGCGCAATATGAGGAGGTAGTGTTTTTATTTTATGTTATAGGGAATGCAAAAAAGGCGCTGAAACATACTGGAACAAATTGGAGCATCTAAAACTATAAAGTAGATATGAACAGAATTAGCCATTATAAATATCTGAATGTTGGAATAACCAGGACATATACAAGGTTATTGCTAAGTCAGGCTACCAGCCTCCACATATAACTAAAACATTATGTACAGACCATTTGAATAATGCTAAGATTTACATTTATTATGTTTATATTTTTAATTTTTTTTTATTAATTGAAGTATTAAAACCCAAGCCAGGTTTTCATTACTGTGAAATTACAAAATGTTACAGTTTTCACAGGAGTAGGACATTATTATTATTATTATACAGTATTTATATAGCGCCAAAGGCTTTGCTCAGCACTGTACAATAGCGGGGGGACAGAACATGAGACAAAACAGTACGATACAATACACGAGGGGTTCGAGGGTCCTGCTTTTTCGAGCTTACAATCTAGGAGGGAGGGGATAGTGGTACAGGAGGAAGTGGCTGTGGGGGATGGAGTGGTAGGAGGAGTGGAGGAGATTGATTGTTAGGTGAGGGTGAGGTAGGCTTCCCTGAAGAGGTGGGTTTTCAGGGTGCACCAGAAGGTGAGGAGGGTAGGTGATAGTCTGATGGATTGGGGTAGGGAGTTCCAGAGGATGGGGGAAGTCCTGGAGAAGTCCTGCAGTCGGGCGTGGGAGGAGGAGACCAGGGAGCTGGAGAGTAGGAGGTCCCGTGAGGAGCGAAGGGCACGGGTAGGGTGGTATGTGGGTATCAGGTCAGTTAGGTAGTTTGGGGCAGTGTTGTGAATGGCTTTGTATGTCAGAGTTAGTTGGGCATTTAATTTAATGCGTTGGGCAATCGGGAGCCAGTGAATGGATTGGCAGAGGGGGGTGGCAGAAGTGGAGCGGTTGGTGAGGTGGATGAGTCTAGCCGCTGAGTTCAGGATAGACTGAAGCGGGGATAGCATTTGTTTGGGTAGGCCAGTGAGAAGGGAGTTGCAGTAGTCCAGGCATGAGATAATGAGGGAGTTTACGAGTTGTTTAGTAGTGTCTGGGGTGAGGAACGTGCGTATCTTGGAGATGTTGCGGAGGTGGAGCCTGCATGACTTTGATAGTGATTGGACATGAGGACATAAAGGGAAATCATCCAAAGGGCCCACCTGTTATAATGTCATACTTTGGAAATAAGTTTCTTGTCTGTGGGGCAGGTAATAAAGGGAAATTTACCCAAAATGGACACAGGCAACAAATAATAAATAAATAAAATTCAATAAAGAACGGGGGGTTTAATCACTTCCTATTCTATTCATATCTAAAAAAATGGCTTTAGTATAGTTTAGGAGTAATTGTAATTTAACATCATTCAGAGAAGGCAAGAGCTGTATTTGCTGACCCAAGAATATAATTGGTTACCACAACTATTCTAAGGACACGCAAGGAAACTCTAAGGGTGTAGAATATAAGTATTGGCGGTGTAGAGGGTGAAACTGCCATCGGGTTTTTCCAGGATCAGGGACAGCAAATCATTATTGCTGGTTCCTTTTATTCATCAGCTGTATTCACACTGCATTCTGTACAATATATAGCAGAACATATCCTTTGAATTAAGTCTTCTTTCTGCATTTTGATCCTCTAGAACAGGGGCCTCAAACTTTTTAAACAGGTGGCCAGTTCACTGACCTTCACACTGTTGGGGAACCAAACTATAGTCTGAAAAAAATATGAACAAATTTCTATGCACACCGCAAATATCTTATTTCTAGTGCAAAAAAACAGGAAAAAACAGTAAAATATTTAAAATGCACTGTGCACTGTAACCCACTGGACACTGCAATGCACTGTACACTGTAACGCACTGGACACTAAAATGCACTGTACACTGTAACGCACTTGACACTAAAATGCACTGTACACTGTAATGCACTTGACACCAGGGGCAGACTGACAAATCATGGGGCCCCCGGGCAATAGGAGATCATGGGGCCTCTGTGTCCTTGCCCAAACTCAAAAAAGCCTATGAAAAAGGTACCAGGGGCATCTCATGGGGCCCTCTACTGACCCCCTGGGCAATAGGGGATCATGGCACCCCTGTGTCCTTGCCCAAACCCAAAAAGCCTATAAAAAAGGTACCAGGAGCATCTCATGGGGCCCCCCACTGACCCCGGGCCCTCGGGCAGTGCCCGAGTTTTCAAATGGTCAGTCCGCCCCTGCTTGACACTAAAATGCACTGTACACTGTAATGGACTTGACACTAAAATGCACTGTACACTGTAACGCACTGGACACCGCAATGCACTGTACACTGTAACGTACTTAGCACCAAAATGCACTGTACACTGTAACGTACGTAACACCAAAATGCACTGTACACTGTAATGTACGTAACACCAAAATGCACTGTACACTGTAACGCACTGGACACAGCAATGCACTGTACACTGTAACGTACTTAGCACCAAAATGCACTGTACACTGAAACGTACTGGACACTGCAATGCATTGTACACTAACACACTGAACACTGCAATGCACTGTATACTGTACCTGGTGCCTGGTGTGCTCTCCTCCTCCTCTCCTGTTGCTCCTCTGGCTGCAGAGAAATCAGCCTGAAGTCAGAGGTGATTCTTCACCAGGCTGCCACTCGCTAGGTCCTCACAGCCGAGGACCCAGTGAGCAGCTTAGCTAGTTGCCAGTGTTTTTCTTTTTTGACCGGCCTGGTGGGCTGGGTAAATTACTTTGGCAAGCTGAATCCGGCCCGTGGGCCGTAGTTTGAGGACCCCTGCTCTAAAAGGTATATCTCTGTCCTTTCCCACAAAGCCAGACCATCTCATAGGCAGACTCTCACAATTATATGTTTTTTATAATGGAGATTCAACTACAAACTATGATATGCAGCCAAGGATTACCCAGATTGAGTCACATAAAAACTGAGTTCATGTTTGTGCAGATTTTATCTTTTGTGTATTACTATGCAGTGTATGCATGGTCATTCTGACACTGTTTTGCACATGACTAATAATGGGGACTTTGTTATGTGCCAGTCCCCTGCATTTAAAAGAGTGGGTTACCAATCTCAGCAGTCATTTGTCAGTGTATTGGAGTAGTATATGGACAGATGACAGCTTGTGTAGGGAGAGATAGTTGCTATTCTATGTTATATTGCACTAAATAACTGTGGATTGCAGTGTGGTGGTATATACAACCCCCCCCCCTTTCCATTTTAACAGGACAGAGATTCAACAGTGAATGTCAAAATGATGGACAAATAGGAATTTGTGGAGTGAAGGAGACGGTGGCAAACCCAGACATCAATTTAAAGTATTGGGGCCTTGCCTGTCAGAACAGCCAGAAATTCTGCTGCAATGGCAGAGTAGCTGATCATGCTGTATTTATGTATTTAATGGTATAGTCTCTTTAAATCATATTTGGCTTTGTTTTGTCATTTCATTGAACTGAATGTTATGTAACCTGAGGTCTAGATAAAGTGATACATATACAACAGGTCATTACCGGACCTGCATCTGTTTTTTTCACAGTGCATTTGTTTTTGGTGAGATGTGCAAGATGAGGGTAGTGATTACTTATAATGATGACATGTTGTGAAAAGGTATACAGAGCTGACAAGAAGGGGCTTGAAATGATTCTGAATCTCTTTCTCAGATCTTTTCAAAACATGGTATTAAACTTATAAATTACGTTAGGCTCAGTGGTTCACACCAACTAAATTATTAGATAAATATGTCCTAATCCTAACACAATAATATAGAGAAAAATACTGAAGCAGTTTTTGTTGACTGTGACAACCTATCAAATTCTAGTTGGCTTTTTTTTTCAAGCTGGAGAGTGAAAGGAAGATCAAAATAGTCTCAGCAGCTTAGACACTTTCTCTACAGACATATCTTATAAATGAGTTCAAGGTTAGGCTGGTCCACCCTAACGAACAAGTACTTTTGGGAAATTCCAGAACAACCAGTGTGGGCCTACACAAGACCAAATATACTGTGCTCATGGCGCACATCCATGTCAGGTCATTATGTGAAAAAGAAGATTTTTGTTTTACGCAATCCAATGAATGTGATGTTTCGTGTGAATGCTTATCTCACTTCACACCATTGTAAATCAGACCCAAGCTCACTTCACCTCCTTCCTAACTTCATCTCACTTCACAATGTAGTATGACAGGCCCCTAGGGCTAGATACAGTCTCTGTCTTCTTTCATACTGGAACATATTGTTCCAGTTACAGTGTAATGACACCTTTGAATAAGAAGCACGGGCCTTTTTTTTTACCTCTCTGATATCTTTTCCCACTATGCCCTCTTCTGCTTGAAATTATGCTCATTAACAGTTGGGATTCTGTCTTTGATATTTAACTACAGAAAGGATTGCTTCTGCTGTGAACTATTAAATATCTCATTCCCCCTTTTCCATTTTTTAAATATAGAAGGATATGTCCCTGGCTGTCACTGAATATGCTACTGCTATTAAGTTAAGAATCTACAGTATACATTAGATCACTGGTTCTCAATCTCTGGGTCATGGTCTCTCGCCTACCAGGCTTCCAGCCAGCTACAAATTCCCTAGCCTCTCACCATGTCTCTCAGGTTCCATAGAACACTGGCTTCCAACCTCCCATAGTAGATCAGAGTGCCCCCAGCCTAATGCAGTGCCCCTCCCCAGCTTACTGCAAAACCTCCAGCCCCCACAGTCCTCCTAATCTCCAAAAGTGTCCCAAAGTGCCCCTGCTAAGTCCACAGCCTCCTGTGAGATCCCCCCCAGTCCACTCCATTCTTCACAGTTGCCCCTTATATCCTTCAGAAACCACATCCCCACAAAGTCATCAAGTCTGCTGTAGAGTCCTCTTACTCCCTCCAGAATCCCCATCACCAACATAGGGACACTGAAACCCCTCCAGAGCCTTTCAGTATTTAAATACATATTTTGCATTTCCATACTTGTATTTTGTATATTTTGTAGCTGATGGATTGCTATTAGAAGCACTGGGAGGCCGAGACTTTCTCAGGCACTCCCATGCCAACAGGAGACCCAAGCGATCAGCCGGCATAAGTGGTAATCAGAGGCCAGAACAGCTCTGATCACCTCTATGATATAGGAAACTGGAAGTGATGAGCATACATCACTTCCGGTTTCCCCGAATATAAACAGTGCCATTTTTAAAAAGGAAAAGCAACTGAACACACTGATCTTGGTGTGATCAAATGCTTATAAGGGCAAAGGAGACATCTGGGGTCTAATAAACCCCAGATCTCTCCATAAAGCGTACGTGTCGCTGCCTATTGCTATCTCAGGGAGTATTTATATTCCCTGTGATAACAATAAAATTGATTTTAAAAAATTGAAGCGACACTGTAAATATAATTAAAACAAAATAATAATAATTTAAAAAATAATTTAAAAAGTATTTTCAAGCACCTCCATCCCCCGTGCTCAAGGCAAATGCACACTTCTGTCCTGCACACACTCAAACAGCGATTGTTCCAAACATGTCAGGTATCAACGCAAATGTCAGATTGTGGGCAGTAATTCTAGCACCAGACCTCCTGTGTAAATGTGTAACCTGGTGTTTAAAGTGGCATGGTAAAATTTATGCCGTTTGTCACTGTTGCACAGACATGAGAAATTTTAAAGAATGACATGTTTGATATCTATTTACTCAATTTAACATCATCTTTTATATTTTACCAAATATTTGGGCATTATATTAGGTGTTTGTGCAATAAAATTCAAAAAAGTGTATTTTTTCTGAAAAAAAAAGCATTTGAACACAATGTGACATAAAAAATTGCAAGAAATTCTGATTGACCCTCTGTGCACTGGTATATACCCTTTCCAGCAGACTTTGCAATAGAGAATAGGGATATTTTCTTAACCTCCTGGTTTCACAAGTGACACTTACTGAGGCTAGATTCACATCTGTGTGGGTGGTGCCCAGGGGCGGACTGACCATTTGGAAACTCGGGCACTGCCCGAGGGTCCGGGGTCAGTAGGGGGCCCCATGAGATGCCCCGGTACCTTTTTCATAGGCTTTTTTGAGTTTGGGGAAGGACACAGGGGCCCCATGATCCCTTATTGCCCGGGGGCCCCATGAGTTGTCAGTCCGCCCCTGGAGGTGCCACTGCGGATCCGCACAAAAATTTGTGCAGCTGCACCACCCGCACAGAGGAATGCGGACCGCGGGTGGTTTTTTCAGGGGCTGCGTTTTCAGAAGAAGTGCAGGGACTTCTTCCCTGCGTGTTACGGGGCACGGGAGTCCATTCGAATTAATGGGATCTCGTGCCCACGCAAAATGCGGCCCTCACGGCCGCATATATGTGAACCAGGGGTAAAACTGGAGCACTCAGAATCAAGAACGAAAAGGCAAAAACGCAAAACGCAATGCAAAAACGGCTCAAATGCAACCTGCATAGGTGTGAACCTAGCCTTAAGCTTTGACAATAAAACCTGGAAGCGGATTGGTTTTTATGCACAGCTGCACCAAATTTTGCATGCTCCAGTTCTCCAGTAAATCCCCCTCATTGACAGTAGCAGGAGCCATAGTGTTCTGCTGCTTTCAGTTAAACTTCTGTGAGAATTGAGCAAGGCATGGCTTACCAGCACTGTGTTTGTGTCTATGAATGCACACAGCCTGACTTGGGTACACGCATGCATGGGTGCCCCCTTAGCACCCAGCTTGCTAAGGAGGCACCCAGTGCAGGGAGCAGTGGACAGCACTGGCGGGGGACTGCCAAAGAGGAGGTAAGGGACTGCTCTGTTCAATATCATTGCAATATCAAAGCATAACACCTTTTTTTTATTTTAAGACAAAAGAAACACTTTAAAGGAAAGCTACATCTTTACATCGAATCAACAAGACAGGTCGGTATCCAAGCAACTAGCATTTTCATAGGGAAACCAGTGATGCCAGCATATACACTTCTCTTAATACAGATTGCCTGTAACATGAAATGCTAATGCTTATGTATTAAAATGCAGAACGATGTACTGTTATATATGCTGTAGAATGCAGATCATTTCTGTTTCCCTGTTTGAAGATGTTATGTGATAAATGGTAATCTACCCGTAGGTGGTGCAGACTACATACATATATTGTTTATGAAACTTTATGTGATAAAACTGGTATTTATGAGCTATTGCTATGAAAAAAAGGGTTCCAGCTATAAGTGATGTTATTGATGGTGGTGGGCAAAGTTTGCTGAACTGACAGGGAACATTGATCCACGTTGCATAGATCATTCATAACATTTGAAATGACAGATGGGCAGAATGTCAAAGCCCACTAAAGACCAGGGGTGGACTGACAACTCATGGGGCCCCCGGGCAATAGGGGACCATGGGGCCCCTGTGTCTTTGCCCAAACTCAAAAAAGCCTGTAAAAAAGGTACCAGGGGCATCTCATGGGGCCCCCTACTGACCCCGGGCCCTCGGGCAGTGCCCGAGTTTCCAAATGGTCAGTCCGCCCCTGCTAAAGACTCATGAACTGAATGGCAATTTAATATAGCTGAGGAACTGAGCATAATATACAGAATTTATGTTACAGGTAGAATATGTAAAAAATCTGAACTTGGGCTTTAAATACTTATGTTGTGGGATGTTCAGTTGAGTAATAGAATTTTAATAATGAAAAAAAACATGTTCTTTATAAATGCTTTCCTTTATATCAAAATCGGGACTTTCCATCAATTTGTAACATAATAGAACACCCCTTATTTCCAACCTTGCAAGGTTCAGGATGTTTATTGGCACTTCCCAGAAAAGAAAATATATATGATTTCGGTATCCCTCAAGCCTTCCTTCTTTCCCCAGCTTAACCTGCTGCTCACCATTAAGAGATATTTTTGTGGAGTCCCACTAACCACAAGCTGAGATACATAACACAGTCACACTGCCACAGTATAGACATAATTTAAACAAACCACACACTTATTATGTATTGCCAGACTTCTCCGCATTTTTCCCCAACTCTATAAACAGTCGTGGTATAGGATGAGTCACTGTATCCCACCACCTGCTGCCAAACTACTGTGAAGTCCTTCTTCAAAATTCCCCGCTGCATCTGGAGCAGAACTGCAGATCTTCCAGCTGTCTGTAACATATTGTACATTTCACTCCCAACATACTGTACAACAGAAGAGGTACTCGAGATTCGCATGCTGGCTTCCCAAATGTTATTCAGCCGCTGTTCTGGGACTCCAGAAATGCACGTTTAACATTCAGAATGATTTTTGTAACATTTTTCTGATTGAAATGTTTTAGTTCAGAGTGGTTTTAAAAAGTGTTGTTTATAACATTGGAAGTATGTTTTTCATGTCTACCAAGGACACTCAGCTGTAACTGCCCTTCTGGCAAAGACTGTCATCCCCCTCACTTTTTACCAGACAAAATAATCGAAAGGGTGACTATACTGGTTTTAGTTAAATTTTATTTGTTTGTTTTTTTATGTTTCTAGCTTGTATTTTATAATTGTTTTTAGTATACTCTATATAAACCTTACCATTTGAAACATGAAAAAGAATTCCCAGAACACTTTGTGTTATTTAAACAGACAGCACTGCATGAACTGTTTCACGTGTGTGTAGATTTCAGTTTCAGCTATTTAACTCTGTAAGCAACAGCCTTTTTACAGCAAAAGAGAAAAACACACAGAGGAAAACGTGTGGGAAGAAGCTTAAAGTGTTTTTAAAGATTCTTTTTGTTTTTTTAAATAAAATAGCAAACATGTTATACTTACCTGCTCTGTGCAAAACCTGCTCTGTGCAATGGTTTTGCACAGAACATCCCTGATACTCCTATTCTTGGGTCCCCTGCAGATAGTTCTGGCTCCTCCCTCCCTGCCAAGGGCCCCATAGCAAGCCACTTGTTATGGAGGCATCCATGTGTGCTTGTCTCTACCCGTTCCCTCCTCACTGGCTATAGTTGACAAAAGGATTGTTCACGCCACCTTGAAATACATATCTATCTATCTATCTATCTATCTATCTATCTATCTATCTATCTATCTATCTAATCTATATATCTACTGTATATACAGTATATATAGATATAAATCTAAAACTGGTTTAGAGGTACTCACTGGTCTTTTTAGCCCACATGCACACTGGATGTTTTGATAACGCTGGTAATGTTAGCTGTGTAAAGTCACGTTAAAAATGTGAGTTTTTCAGCTTTTTTTTGCGTTTTGTAGAGTTTTTTTTGCAAAAACGCCAGTTTGCAGCGTTTTTCAGCATTAGAGCGTTTTCACAGCTAAAAAAACTCCTCTAGAAAGCCACTAGTCCTGGGGTTTTTTTCAGCCAAAAAATGTCCCTGTCAAAAAATGTTGATTACAGTCTATGTGTGCATGGACACATAGGATAACATGCTGGGGAGTTTACTGGCTGTAGAAAAAAATGTCAAAAGCCAAAAACAGCAGCTGTAAAAACGTCCAGTGTGCATGAGGCCTAATTGTCAGCATTTCGATGAAGCTCAGTCCATCTTTCTCAAGACTGAGCTTGACTGAAATATTGACAGTAAAAACACTGCTGTTTTTGATCTTCCTCCTCTGCAAGACCCGTGAGTGCCTTTAAACCAGTTTTGGATTTATATGGATTTCTTTGTGGGTGAGCACATTTACTTCAAATACAGAGTGCTGTGGCTACCCTTGGAACTATATAAATATAGATAGATATGAAAAAATACACAGAACACCAATGCATTCCCTTTAAAAACGCCACATGGCATTTACAATTAGAATGTTGTCACGTTTAAAATCAAAGTTGAATTATGGTTACAGAATAACAACATGCTCTTCTTAGCATAACACAGTTGAAGATCGGACCCCATTGCTTTCAATGGGTTCATGGATGGAGTCTTGAAATGCATTTTGTCAAGTCTGTGAACAGCTGATTGGCTGGGTAAAGGAATGTTAAAATGGGTCAAATGCAAGGAGTTAATACAGAAGCTTTTCATTTACTTTCTAAAGCTGGAAATCCCCTTTAACCAAAAGATGATATTAACAGCATGAGTTACAGTGATATGTAATTACAATAGTATCATAGAATCATTGCGCTTGGAAAAATAGAAAGTTAGCCTTTCTGGACGGATGGGATATCTTATTTCTGTAGCAGCCCTATTCAGTTAGCCAGCGTTTTATTACATCACACGCATCTCAATCCCATATATACATAACTCATGCAATTACACTGTTTAAGAAAACAAAAACCACATGTCATTGTTAGAATTCCAATGCTATTGACCTAATAGTGGTTAATGTTACATTATCTTGTGCTTGTTACAAAAATACCCTAATGTGAGGTAAGAGCCATTCTTTTTACAAATGTAAAGAAATAAAACTATGACTACATTTCAGTTCTTAGTTTACAGTCAGACAGGGAAATTTCTTCAACTAAACTTACATGAAGAACGTGACTGGACATCCAATTAGGTGCTGTGCACTGGGGTCCAAGAAATGTGTAAGACCTACAAGAGTGTGGAAAAACAATACTGGCCACTACTAATGCACTCATCTATTTTGTGTTTAGCTTAGAAAGTGCTGTAGTTTTTTAACTTAATTTCTCATTTTAGGTTTATAAAAAATTGCTACTGACAGGAGCCCACAATTTCGGACACTTTGGGGTTCATTTACTAAACTGGAGAGTGCAAAAACTGGTGTAGCTCTGCATAGAAACCAATCATCTTTCAAGTTTTTTGTCAAAGCCTAATTGAACAATTTGAGGTTAGAAGCTGTTTGGCTACCATGCACAGCTGTACCAGGCTTTGCCCTCTCCAGTTTTAGTATATCAACCCCTTTTTGTCCATGGATTGGGTCAAAAGGTTTCCCTTTTGCACTGCTGGGACATAACTAACTGTTTGTGTGTCTCCAATCTGCATTGTGGTATTACTTTTTTTACTCTAGATCAGTGTTCCTTATCAAGGGTTCCTAGGACTCCAGAGAAGGTCACATGGTTTCCACAGCTAGAGGGGGCAGAGCAGGGTGAGGAGAGGGCACAATGTGCTGGGGCTTGAATGTGGTGACTTGTACACAGCAAGAACAGTGACACCCCTCCACCCAGGAGGAGGATCCAGCAGACCGTTTCCAGGAAGTGGCTGCCTTCCACATTCTGTATAGGTCCACCTGAAAGTGTGGATCTGGGGATTTTGAGCTGTAGGGTAGCTGAGGTGCAGGTTAGTAAAGTGGGTTATGGCGAGTCTGTGGTTGTTATTTAATAAAAATGACAGCTCTGAACCCATTATATGTCCTCTGTACACCCCTGCCTATTACTCCAAGCACAGGGCTTAAGAGGTAAGATAGGTGGCAAGGATAACAATTATAAGGTAGTGTGAGGATTTCTTTAGAGGACAGCAGGCGAACTGACCTATTTTCATTATTATTTGTGCTATAATTATGTTATTAATTGTAACAGAAGCGTAGGCAGGACAGAACACACAAAGAAGATGGGGAACACACAAAGCTTTATTGAACTATGAAAGACATTCAATCAGGACAGTTCATGGCACTCCGTGACATGCGGCCTGTAGGGACACCCACGGTAAGCGGGCTCACGGGGACTCAACGGGACCTTGGCAATGGGGTCTGACCTCAGCACAACCCCCACACAGCTTTCTAAGGACAACATCAGGCTCACGGGGACTCAACGGGACTTTGGCTGTGGAGTCTGACCTCAGCACAGCTCCCACACAGCTTACTAAGGACAACATCAGGCTCACGGGGACTTAGCGGGACCTTGGCTGTGGAGTCTGGCTTCAGCACAGCTTCCACACAGCTTACTAGGGACAACATCAGGCTCACGGGGACTCAACGGGACTTTGGCTGTGGAGTCTGGCCTCAGCACAGCTCCCACACAGCTTACTAAGGACAACATCAGGCTCACGGGGACTCAACGGGATTTCTAGGGACAACAGCAGCCTCACGGGGACTCAACGGGACTTTGGCTGTGGGGCCTGGCCTCAGCACAGCACCCACACAGCTTTCTAGGGACAACAGCAGCCTCACGGGAACTCAACAGGATTTCTAGGGACGACATCGGCCTCACGGGGACTCAACGGGTAGCGATGGTTCAAGCACTCAGGGGGGCAGTCCAGGTAGCTATACTCCAGGCACGCCATGGGGCAGTTCAAACAAGGGTGGTCTGAGTGCACAATAAGGAGAGTTCATGAAAGGGGTGGTCTGAGAGCACAACAGAGGCAGTTCATGACAAGGGGGGTCTGGGCACACAATAGGGGCAGTTCATGACAAGGGTGGTCTGGGCACACAATAGGGGCAGTTCATGGCTTCTAGGGACAATCACGGTAGGCATCTTGCAGATGCTCAGCAGCAGGCGGCTTCCAGGGCAGTGGGCAACGTGCGGATGCTCAGCAGCAGGCAGCTTCCAGGGACAAAGCGATCAGCAGTCAGCAGACAGGGCGGTTTCCCAGGGATCCTCAGCAATGGACAGCGGCCCTCACAGCGGCCAGCTTTTTTTAGGGATAGCAGTGATTAGCAGGCAGGGGCCCTCACAGTGGCCAGTTTTTCCAGGGACAGCAGCGATAAGCAGGCAGGGGCCCTCACAGCGGCCATCTTTTCTAAGGACAGCACCGATTAGCAGGCAGATGCCCTCACAGCGGCCATCTTTTTCAGGGACAGCAGCGATTAACAGGCAGGGGCCCTCACAGCGGCCAGCTTTTCCAGGGACAGCAGCGATTAGCAGGCAGGGGGCCTCACAGCGACCAGCTTTTCCAGAGACAGCAGCGATTAACAAGCAGGGGCCCTCGCAACGGCCAGCTTGCCAGGAACAGCAGCGGGAGTCCTGGCTGTGGGATCTGACCTTTGAGGAGGGGGGCTCCTACAGAGGGCTCAGCAGGGATGGCTGTGGAGGCCCGGTCCCCACCCGGACCTCCCACGGCAGCTCCCACGCCAGCCTTTTAAACCGCCCAGGACGCTTCCGGGTTCCCTCGGCAATGGCCGGCCCAGCTCTGCGTTGCCGGGGCAACGAGGCACGCCCCCTTGACTCGGGCTGTGCTTCTCAGGAGCGCGGCCTTTGTCACTGGTGGGCGCAGAGCGCGGGAAGCCCCCTGTGCCCGCGCTGCGTCCACCGGGGCGCTGCCGCTGGGGTCTCCTGGTGGGGGGTCACAGCTCCTCCGCCTAGATTGCCGGATGAGCTGTGATCCTCGCCGCAGGGGTCCCCTCCCCCCATCCTGCACAGCCTGGCTTCAGAGACTGTGTGCAGGATGAGGACGCAACAAGGGGGGAGGAGGGTGCAGGCACACTGTGACAACTATGCTATTATTATTATCATAATATAAACATACATGGAGCCTCAGATCTCTGTTCCTATATTGCCAATATAGGGGTTGATTTGCTAAAACTGGAAAGTGCAAAATCTTGTGCAGTTGTGCTTGGTAGCTGATGAGCTTCAGCTTGTTCAATTTTTTTTTCATTTTGGATAGAGTAAAGGAAGGTTTAAACCCTGCCGGGTTTTTTTTTGCCATCTGTGCCCCATTGCAGAGATTTCCCTTCACTTCCTGTCCCATAGCCAAACAGGAAGTGAGAGGAAATCTCTGCAAATGAAAGGGAATTCCTTGGGGACCCCCAGGTCACCAGAACTAGTGTCCCTATTGGAAGATTTCCTCTCTATTACTTTTCTGGGGACAACCCAAAATGTGGGATTTTCTTTTACTTTCACTGTCAATGATAATGCTAAACAACACAAATAAAGAAGGTGAATCTCCTTAATGGGGCACAGACCGCAATAAAAACTGAGAAGTGTTCTAATCTCTGAATTCTATTCAAAACTATAAAAAGTGTTGCCTTTAGTTACCGTTTAGCTTTGACAAGAAAACTTGGAAGCTGACTGGTTTCTATGCACAGTTGCACCAGATTTTGCACTCTCCAGTTTTAGTAAATAAACCCCTAGTATTTGCAAACCTGGATGTCCAAAAGTGGAATTTTGCCTTCTCATGGGTATCTTCATGGGACCCTGTCACCAAACCATTCACAACAACAATCGCCTCAAAATATTATGTGCATTTAACATATTTTATGCATGTTGTTGCACCTGTAAAAGCCTCCCTTGTTTAGACATTCAAAAGCCCTGAGACTTCACCTGGATGCCACCATCTTAAATGTGATGCCAGCAGGCTAAAAGCTGTCATTCAAGTCATACTTTATAGTATTCCCCATTGGCTCCTCCCCCAGACGTACATAAAAGGCTTTTGAGGAGAGGAGAGAGGGGAAGAAGAGCTGGGCCAGAAGAGGCAATATTTAGACACTCCCAGTAGAACAAAGGGCTATTATGCACAAGAATGGGGGTAAATTGCAAGTGAATACAGCAGCACAGTGGCTAAACGGTTAGCACTTTCGTCTGGCAGCACTAGGGTCATTGGTTCGAATCCCAACCACGGCACCTCCGGCCTGGAGTTTGCATGTTCTCTCTGTGCCTGCGTGGGTTTCCTCCTGGTAATCTAGTTTCTTCCCACACTCCAAAGACATGCTGGTAGGTTAATTGGATCCTGTCTAAATTGGCCCTAGTATGTGTATGTATGAATGTGAGTTAGGGACCTTAGATTGTAAACTCCTTGAGGGTTAGGGACTCATGTGAATGTACAATATATACGTAAAGTGCTGTGTATATTGATGGTGCTATATAAGTACCTATAATAATAATAATAATAGTAAGTGAATACAAAAATTGCTAATGGAAATGAAAAATGCCGCAAGTAATCATTCAAGTACTTGATTTTTCTGTGCTTTTAACCACAATTTTTTAACTTAAGGTACCAATAGACCTCCAAACCTTTATGTTATCTAATGATCTACTAACAGCTAAAACCAATGGCCACTACTCCATACTCTTACTACTTGACCTCTCTGCGGCTTTTGATACGGTTGACCATCCCCTCCTCCTCAAAAAACTCCACTCTCTTGGCCTCAGAGACTCTGTTCTCTCCTGGTTCTCCTCCTACCTATCGCAGCGCTCCTTCAGCGTTACCTATAATGCTGCCTCCTCCTCTTCACTCCCTCTTTCTCTAGGGGTTCCTCAAGGTTCTGTCCTTGGACCCCTTCTCTTCTCCATCTACACCTCCTCCCTTGGTCACTTGATAAACTCCCATGGCTTTAACTACCATCTCTATGCTGATGACACACAAATCTATCTTTCTACCCCTCATCTCACCTCTTTAGTCTCCTCTTGTATTACTAACCTACTAAGAGACATATCGGCATGGATGTCACTCCACTTCCTCAAACTCAATCTTTCCAAAACTGAGCTCTTAGTATTCCCCCCAGCCCGTGCCCCCTCCCCTGACTTCTCCATTAAGATCAATAACACAATCATCAGTCCCTCCCCTCATACTAGGTATAATCCTAGACTCCCATCTGTCCTTTCAGTCCCAAATCCATTCACTGTCCAAATCTTGTAGACTTCACCTCCGCAACATCTCCAAGATACGACCGTTCCTATCCTCGTAAACCACTAAGCAACCTATTCACTCCCTTGTTATATCTCGCCTTGACTATTGTAACTCCCTCCTCAATGGCCTACCTAATCGCAGGCTATCCCCTCTTCAGTCTATCATGAATGCTGCTGCCAGACTCATCCACCTTACTAACCGTTCTGTATCAGCCACCCCTCTCTGGCAATCCCTCCACTGGCTTCCCATTGCCCAACGGATACAATTCAAAACATTAACAATAACGTATAAAGCCATTTATAACTCTGCCCCAATCTTGTCTCTAAATATCACCCAAACCGTACTCTCTGCTCCTTGCAAGACCTCCTGCTCTCTAGCTCCCTTGTCTCCTCCTCCCATGCTCATCTCCAGGACTTCTCCAGAGCTTCCCCCACCCTCTGGAACTCTCTACCCCAATTCATCAGACTATCGTCTACTCTGCTCACTTTTAGGCGATCTCTGAAAACCTATCTCTTCAAGGAAGCCTATCTGGCCATCAGCTAATAATGGAATTTCTACTCTTCCAACCAGTCCATCCCCCACAGTTACTACCTTTTGTACCACTAGCCCCTCCCTCCTAGATTGTAAGCTCCAAGGAGCAGGGCCCTCCTATCCCTCTTGTATTGAACTGTATTGTCTCCCGTTATATTGTAAAGTGCTGAGCAAACTGTTGGCGCTATATAAATCCTGTATAATAACAATAATAATATCTGCCCCCATAGACCAGTTGTCCTCCTCTTTAGGGTAATGGTTCTTTAAAGAAGAAGTACAGCCAAAGCTTTTTTGGCTGTACTTCTCCTGTGGATCACAGGAGTGCAGTTTGTTCTGCACTCCTGTGACCCGTTTTCAGCTGACAGTTGACTGAAGTCCACTGTTGGATGACTCACTCAGCCGGTCCAGGCTGGGGAAAGACCCCAATTTCAAAGTCAGGATTCACCCCAGAGCCTGGAGCAGCACCTGCCTCAACCTCTCAGTGAAGCGCTGAGAGCTTGAGCCAGCTGCTTCCTCACCCTCCACAACCCAGGCCTCCATTGAGCGCTGAGGGTGCTGAGCAGACAACGGTGACTGACAATCCCACTCTCTGCTCAGAGTGGAGAGGAGAACTCAGTGGTGATCAGCGGTCATGTGATCTATGAGTTCTCCCCCTTAGAGCCGGTGGGGGCAGATGCAGAATCGGAACAATGCTGCATCCACCTAGGTGAGTATAACTAGAAAAAAAAAAACCCTACTTCTCTTTTAAATGTGGGATTGTACCCACACACTGTACTGTATCAATACACCTAGGATTGTTACACATTAGAACTATGAAAATCAATTCCCAACACAGGGTGGTTACTGTGGGGACATAAACATCGCTCCAAAGTGCCACGGCTTATTTAAATAGTATTAGAAGAACAAAACCCTTATGGACTTTATAGACACTACAGCAATGGTTCATAAAAGAATATCACTTTATTAAACATACATAGACATACAATGATACGTACAATTGTAAAATTATACAGAGTGTAAACCACTCCTGTAACATACACCTAAATATAATCAATGCAGATACATGTACTACTAGTAGGTCCCACAGTAAGAAATGCTATACCTCGGCAAAAGTTAAAAGAAGATAATCTGATAGTAGTAAGTGCGATAGCTCAATATGTTTCGCGATAATATTGCTTATTCAGGAGCTGTAAGGAGACTTCTATATGAAGAGATATAAATTGATGAGCACACGTTATAATCACTACCAAATGTATACATATCGGACCAGTTGGACAACTAGAATACCTTAAGGTACATGTATCTACACGAGAGCAAAGGAAGGGAGCGTCCGGCCATACCATGAGAGGCCAATCGATGAGGGATGCCCACAAAGCTGGGGAGGCAAGCCGCCTGACATATAGAAAGTATATAAATGTTGAGAATGTTGAGGTACAGAATTTCTTACTGTGGGACCTACTAGTAGTACATGTATCTGCATTGATTATATTTAGCTGTATGTTACAGAGGTGGTGTCACGTACCTGGTTGGGGAGCCTGACGTGGAGAGAAGGCGTCCTCTTACGACTCCCGCTCGGAGCCCCTGATAGTGGGAACAGAGGGCACAGAGCCAGGAGTGGCACGAGTGCCGGGTGGATCTGGAGCTGGTGGCAGGTAGCTGAAGATCCAGGAGATCCGGATGCAGGCCAGGTGCGGATGCAGGGACGTAGGTGCAGCAGCAGGCAGGTATGGCAGCAATCAGGATGCAGGCTGGGACTGGACATGGGACCGTGGGTGACGCTGCAGGTAGGTATGGCACACGGCAGGATGCAAGCCATATTCATGACCGTGGGTGCAGCGGCAGGTAAGTATGGCACACAACAGGATGTAAGCCAGATGCAGGACCGTGGGTGCAGCGGCAGGTAAGTATGGCACACGTCAGGATGTAAGCCAGGTGCAGGTGCAAGGAAGTGGATGCAGCAGAGTCAGACAAGCTGGGTCAGTATTAAGCGGGCAGATCAAGTACAAGGGAGCAGGCAAGCGGATGGTCAGGGATAGCCGAGGTTGGTGCAGGCGGAGTTCTTTCTTAGTCAGGCAAATTAGAATACAGGCAACAGGATCAAGTATTACACCGTGTTCCAAATTATTATGCAAATTCTATTTAAGTGTCACAAAGATTAAATATTTTGTTCTTCAGTTTAACTCATGGATGGCATTGTGTGTCAGGGCTCTTTTGATCACTGAAACAATCTCGGACATGTGTGATAATTAGATTGGCCAGTGAAGCCAATTTAAGGAAAAACTACTAAAGGAGGGTGTTCCACATTATTAAGCAGAGCAGCATTTTCAAGCAATATGGGGAAGAAAAAGGATCTCTCTGCTGCCGAAAAGAGTGAAATAGTTCAATGCCTTGGATGAGGTATGAAAACATTAGATATTTCACGAAAACTTAAGCGTGATCATCGCACTAGTAAGAGATTTGTGGCTGATTCAGAGCACAGACGGGTTCGTGCAGATAAAGGCACATTGAGGAAGATTTCTGCCAGATCCATGCATCGGATCAAGAGAGCAGCTGCTAAAATACCATTACATAGCAGCAAACAGATATTTGAAGCTGCTGGTGCCTCTGGAGTCCCACGGACATCAAGGTGTAGAGTCTTGCAACTGTGCATAAACCTTCTATTTGGCCACCAATAACCAATGCTCACAAGCAGAAATGGCTGCATTGGGCAGAAAAATACATGAAGACTAATTTTCAAACAGTCCTGTTCACTGATGAGTGCCGTGCAACCCTGGATGGTCCAGATGGATAGAGTAGAGGATGGTTGGTGGACGGCCACCCTGTTCCAACAAGGCTGCGACGTCAGCAAGGCGGTGGTGGAGTCATGTTTTGGGCCGGAATAATGGGAACAGAGCTGGTCGGCCCCTTTAGGGTCCCCAAAGGTGTAAAGATGACCTCTGCAAAGTATGTGGAGTTTATGACTGACCACTTTCTTCCCTGGTACAGAAGGAAGAACTATGCTTTCCGTAATAAAATCATCTTCATGCATGACAATGCACCATCTCATGCTGCAAAGAATACCTCTGCATCAATGGCTTTTATGGGGATAAAAGGAGAGAAAGTCATGGTGTGGCCTCCATCCTCCCCTGACCTCAATCTTATTGAGAACCTTTGGAGCATCCCCAAGCAAAAGATCTATGAGAGTGGGAGGCGGGTTACATCCAAACAGCAGCTCTGGGAGGCTATTCTGACATCTTGCAAACAAATTCAAGCAGAAACTGCCCAAAAACTCATAAGCTGAATGGATGCAAGACTTGTGAAGCTGCTATCAAATAAGGTTATGTCAAATAATATAATATCAAATTAAGTTAAAATGTAACGTGACCTGTTAAAATGTTTAAAAAGTTAAAATGTTGTTAAAAGTTTGATTGAAATAGCTTTTGATTTCAGTAAATATGCTCTGCAAACACAACAAATGACAATTTTCAGTTCTTTACAACCTATAAAGTGTTTTGAAACTTACTGTGCGTAATAATTTGGAACAGTGCATTGGAAGTTTTTTATGTTTAACAAAAATACTGTTATCATTAGGAGGTTTGTTCAATAAAATTTGAATTGTACTCTTAATAGTTGATAACATGAGAATTATGCTAACTATTATTTACATCAATTATTTAGGTAAATGAGAAAAATATCATTTGCATAATAATTTGGAACACGGTGTATGTGCAGGGACGTTGTAGACCAAAAGGCATTGACTGTATTGACTTGCAAGTTTAAATAGCCTGCCTAGCAGTGACGCAGACTCTACTGCGCATGTGCCCACTCCCACACTTCTACGCATGTGCGCCCGCACGCTCCCACGCCTGCGAACTCGCACCGTCGTGACCCGAAGGGATCTGTCGCCGTCACACAGCTGTACGGCGACAGAGTCCCTGACAGGTGGTTTACACTCTGCAATAATTTCACAATTGTATGTATAATTGTATGTCTGTCTATGTTTAATAAAGTGATATTCTTTCATGAACCATTGTTGTAGTGCCTACAAAGTCCATAGGGGTTTTGTTCTTCCAAAACATTAAAACTACCTTTAGGATGTTTTATGAAAATGAACCAGACTAACAAATAGAGAGGTTTTTTCTTAAAAAAAAACATTGAGAACCAGTCTTTTATTTTGTATAAAATATTGAATACAAAATACTTATTGCATGACTTCAATAGGCAACACTGTCTCTATTTTCCCCGTATATTCTCTTTAATAATTAAAATGTTTTTTACTATGAACCTAGTTTTAAACTAAACCATTGGCATTGGCTACAGCAATAGTTTGTTTTAAAGGCTTCTAATTTTTACAGTTTTATAAACTTTGGTAAAAAAAAAAATAAGCCACTTTACAGAGTATTTGCTGACATGCCCAGAATTCCCAAAAGCCTGAATTTCTTGCATAGAGTGGATGGGTGATTGCTCACAAGTAGGTGGTAGAAGAGGTGCAGTTTGGAGGGCTGATGCTTTCCTGTACTGGTTTCGGAATGTTGGCGAATACACTTAAAGTTCATTATGCCTTCCATTGTTTTTGTATTCCCTGACATCTCAAACCAGAATAAAGCCTTTATACCTGATCGCTGACTCTTGGCTTCACAAGCTGTTTATTTCTGTTAATGAGTCTATTGTATATGGACTTTGAGAACACATTAAATATATCCCCAGTTGTGATAATAGAAACAGATTTCTCATAGTCAATGATGAATTAGGGAAAGACAGTGTCCAGAAGACGGGTCAGCTTGCTCTGCTTTTCGTCTGCTTGATTTAGAGATAACATAGTGACAGGTACTATTGCTTGCACGGAATTCAGCCAAGAGAGAAACAGAGGCCTACAGTCACAGGGAATAGTTTTCACCTCTGCAGAATCCTATTGCTGAGATAATCACTTGTATAGACTCAAGCATAATAAGGATACATTGCATGAAGATCACTGTTGTAAAGCAGACTGAAACAATTTACATGTCACTTTCATTTTTTGAACCTGGATTCATATCAAGCCTCCTAAATAGCCAATTTCAACCAAAAGCATATATAGTATTGCTTCAACTTTGTTCAAGAGCATCGTGGATGGTCAGGACCTGGCATGTTCTCCGTGCTTGTGCTAAGGCACTATATGTAGGCCTGTGGCTATGGGTGGCTGAGGCGAAAGGAAAGGTTCTCTCGTATAGTTATCCGCTGCACATTTTTCCCCATCATAACCAGAAATATAATTATTTATACACGCTCACAATATACTCAGGTTAGGACATAAAAAATAAACAAATATTTTTTTGTTAAAGGCATGGTCTTTACATTGAGGAACTGCTCAAGGCGGTGAAGGTTGCATGCCTACAGGGTTCTGTGATGGAAATCTGACCCTTGGTGTTTTCTGTAATTATTGCTGTCATCTGAGAAGGTAATATAAGATTATGTACTAATAAGCACTGCATTGCTGGTAATGCTGAACTAGTTCTCACCACCTTTGCTGGGGCACACTCATTGGACAATGCCAGAGCTCAAAGTTTTAGCTGAAGTCAAAGACAGTTACATAGCTACATAGTTACATGATTAGTGTGGTTGAAAAACTACACAAGTCCATCCATTTCAACCAAGTTACAGTTTACAGGCACCTTGTATAGCCACTTATGCTCTGGAAGATTTTACCCACTTCATGACCCAGGCATTTTTTGTGATTCAGCACTTCACTGCTTTAACTGGCAATTGCACAGTCATGTAACACTGTACCCAAATAACATTTATGTAATTTGTTCACACAAATGGAGCTGTCTTTTGGTGGTATTTGATTACCAGTGGTGTTTTTATTTTATATAAACAAAACAGTATGTTGAAAAAAAAACAATATTTTTTACTTTCTGCTATAAAACATACCTAATAAAAAAATTTAAATAATTAAATTCTAAAATTAAATAAAAATCCCAATAAGTGTACATTGATTGGTTTGGTTTAGGTGTGAAAATTATAGCGTCTACAAACTATGGTATACAGTATATATTGGATTTTTTATTTATTTATTTTTATAATAGTAATGGCAGTGATCAGTGACTTATAGTGGGACTGTCATAGTGCAGTGGGAAATCTGACACTAACTAACACTGGGTAGGAATTGACTAACTGCCACTGACATCTCCAGTATCACTGATACAGTGATCAGTGAGAATACTATACACCAGGGGTGTCCAAACTTTTTCAAAGAGGGCCAGATTGGATGAAGTGAACATGGTGGAGGGCCGAACATTTTTCCAAACATTCTTTGAACCATTACAATTAAATGCAAATAAATTATTTTATGCCAAGTTACCGTATTTTTCGCCGTATAAGACGCACCTGACCATAAGACGCACCTAGGTTTTAGAGGCAGAAAACAGGAAAAAAAAAATTCGGAACTAATGGACTGCAGACACAGTACAGGAGATGACCAGAGACTGCGGACAGCACAGGGATGACCAGAGACTGCAGACAGCACAGGGATGACCAGAGACTGCGGACAGCACAGGGATGACCAGAGACTGCGGACAGCACAGGGATGACCAGAGACTGCGGACAGCACAGGGATGACCAGAGACTGCGGACAGCACAGGGATGACCAGAGACTGCGGACAGTACAGATGACTGCTGACCTTTGGGGAGGTGGGGAGCGGGTACCTGAATTTGACAGGTACCCGCTCTTATTTCCGCAGTTGTTCTTTGATCTTACCTGTTCCTCGATCCAGCCACGCGCTGTCTTCCCGGCTTCTGTAATGGCGCTCGGCATGACAGCCGGGTGCCCAGTGCGCATGAGCGAGAAGCACTTGCGCTTTGTGATTGGTCCGGCGGCTTCTGGGATCTGTCATGTGTCCCAGGTACCGCCTTACCATTCACAAAAAGCACCGCTTCTTGCGCATGCGCACTTGGCACCCGGCTGTCATGCCCAGCGCCCACACTACAGAAGCCGGGAAGACAGCACGCCGCTGGATAGAGGAACAGGTAAGGTCCCGCTGCAGAGCTGAGCGGCCGGCCCGGTATTCTGACACGGCCGCGGTGGAAATACCGGACCGGCCGCTCCATATTCGCTCCATAAGACACACTGACATGGAGGGCCGTATTAAACCGACCCTCGGGCCGTAAATGGCCCGCGGGCCGGACTTTGTACATGCCTGCTATACACTGTCACTATACTAATGACATGGGCTTGGAAGGGGTTAACAACTAGGGTCAATCAAAGGGTTAACTGTGTGCTTAACCAAAATCTTCAGAGCAGCCAGGAGGGCTGGTAGTGTCTGCAGGCTGTGGAGCTCGGATCAGTTCTACAGGGGAGAGGAGACATCTCTGCATGTAGTTTGAAACAAGCTAAGCTAACTTTCGAAGGGACTACGAGTCCTAAGTCCATAGGGGGCATTTGCTACTGATCCGTAATGACTGACTGCTTTCAAGGAAAAGGATCTGCCTCTATTAATAGGAAGGAAGTTGTCCCAGACAATTGATTCAGTCAAGTTGGGCATCCCATAATCCTTACTACCCTATCCAAGTTATATCCATTAATAAAATAACAAAAACCAAGCTCATGGACTGTTCACTGACTGTGGATGCAAATGCGGAAAATGCATGTTGTCTGGCTGTGTGAAGCTTCCATGAGCTTGGTTTTTGTTATTTTATTAATGGATATAACTTGGATAGGGTAGTAAGGATTATGGGATGCCCAACTTGACTGAATCAATTGTCTGGGACAACTTCCTTCCTATTAATAGAGGTAGATCCTTTTCCTTGAAAGCAGTCAGTCATTACGGATCAGTAGCAAATGCCCCCTATGGACTTAGGACTCGTAGTCCCTTTGAAAGTTAGCTTAGCTTGTTTCAAACTACATGCAGAGATGTCTCCTCTCCCCTGTAGAACTGATCCGAGCTCCACAGCCTGCAGACACTACCAGCCCTCCTGGCTGCTCTGAAGATCTCCCAGGACAAGGATAAAGAGTTAAGCACAAAGCTGTCCTTTGCAACCTTGCTAAATGTGGCAGTCTTTCCCCTTGTGAATCCTAGGGTGTGCTGATGTACTCATGCTGTCCTCCTTGCTCCGACTGCTCCCCAGACTGAATCCTGTTCATGCTGTGATGCTGAGTGGATCCTCCTGAGCCAACTCAAGCCCAACTTGGAGACCAGCCCCTCCCTAGAGCTAGGGGACCCCTCTCAGGCCACCAACAGCCTCCTCAGCACTCCATCTACCACCTGACTCCCCTGCCAGCCTGAGTCTCCCATACTTATGGGTTGGTCTTACCACTCTGCCAGGGCCTCCAGATCTTGGAATGGTTAGACTCCCATAAACATGTGGATTAGGTGGCCACTTTTTCTGCCCACTGGCTTCTGGAAGGTTCCATGGTCCTCCAGAACCAGGTGGAGGCAATAGAGTCCCAACCTGTTATGCCATCCAGCCTGACTTGCAGTAACTCAACCTAATTACATACTCACACAGTTACCAATAAATTTACCTACACTACTCTAGCAGCACATTAGAGGTTGCTACATGCAATTAAATTTGGCACACCCTGTTAAAGAGGATGCTACATACTTAGCTGTTCTGTGTCCTGTGTATTGAAACTTCATCATGTTGCTGTTCCCTAGCCACTAAAGATATTCCACATTCCCGGGGCGTGAATGTTTGCTCTTTCCACTAAGCGTCGTGGTTTCTCCTGCCGGCTTGTACATCACTGCTGGGTTTCAATTACCAGGTGAGCTTATTTTAGCTTTGACTCTTTCAAGGCAGGGTCATTTTAAAGTGGTATTAAAGGTTTGGCTTTAAAAAATAAATAAATAACATGTCATACTTACCTGCTCTATGCAATGGTTTTGCACAGAGCAGCCACTATCCTCTTCTTCTCCAGTCACCTGCCAGCATTCCTGCTCCTCCCCCTTCCCCTTGACCAGTTCCCCCATTAGCAAGCCCCTTTCTATGGGGGCACTGGTGCGTGCTCATAAGACACATAGAGCCACGGATCGCCCACCCGCTCTCTCCTCATTGGCTCACTGGCTGTGATTGACAGCCAATGGCTCCCACTGCTGTCTCAGCCAATGAAGAGAGGGAGTGCTGAGACAGCCGATACTCTCATGCACATCGCTGCATTGAGAGGGAGTTCAGGTATTTATTATTGGGGCTGAGGGGGAGCTGCACACAGAAGGTTTTTTATAGAATGCATAAAGGTAAAAAAACCTTCTGTCCTTACAACCTCTTTAAGGAATAATGTAATATTGGTGTTTGCATACTACCAGTGAATAAAAGTAATCTGTTTACTTGCTAGTGTGTCTCACCTCACATCTGACTTATAGAATATAATTAGAACATTAATAGGCAAGTATTTCTTTAAAACAAAATGGAGAAAATGATGTGCAAAGGTGTAGCCTCTCACATCCAATCAAATTTCACTTCAGTACCTCCAGGGCTGGATCTGCCTAGGACAGCCTCCGCATGCTTTTTAACAAATTGAACTCTTAAAAAAAATACTTTCAGAGAACCCCTGCTAATAATTACTATACAGTATCTATAGCTCACAATACATTAAGCCTAATGGTCAGTGAGGTTCTTACATTGGTGGTCATTTAGGAAGAATGCTCTTATGTTGGTGGTCAGTGGGAAAATGGTTCTTGCATTTGTGATGAGTGGCAAAAATATTCTTACATTGGTAGTCATTGGAAAGACTGAATCTTACATTGGTGGTCAGTGTCAAGAATGGTTCTTACATTGGTCGCCAGTGTCAAGAGTGGTTCTTACATTGGTGGTCAATGGGAACAATGTTTTTTTCATTGGTTGTTGTTAGGAAGAATGCTCTTACATTGCTGGTCAGTGGGAAGAATGGTTCTTACATTGGTGGTCAGTATGAAAAATGGTTCTTAAATTCTTGGTCAGTAAGGGGAATGGTTCTTCCATTGGTGGTCATTGAAAGGAATGGTTCTTACATTAGTGGTCTTTGGGAAGTATGGTTCTTATACTGGTAGTCATTGGGAAGACTGCTCCCCTTACAAATAGCTAAAAAAAAGTCATTGGTTTAGGGGTCTCCAAACTATGGCCCTCCAGATGTTGAAGTACTACAAGTCCCATCATGCCTCTGCCTCTGGGAGTCTTGCCTGTGGCTGTCAGAGTCTTTCAAGGCCTCATGGGACTTGCAGTTCCTCAACACCTGGAGGGCCATAGTTTGGAGGCCCCTGCTCTAGGAACCGCTAGCAACTTCAGGAGAAACCTTAGGGTTCCACAGAACTTTGGATTACAAAAGCAGTTACATCTCCTCTATTTGGGAAAATTATTACCTTTTGGCATTTTTTTTTAGCTTGGCAGCAGTTTGATTTTAGTACAAAAGTGAACCAGTGAACCAAAAGGTTGGGCACCAGAAAAAATCCATGGTTTGCAGGGTTGTGATATTAATATTGGAACCATGGTTAAATACACTGATCAGCCATAATTTTAAAGTGGAGGCCCAGTCAAAACTAAAGAAAATATAAGTCAGCAGACACAAAAAGTGTAGCTGTAGCTGCTGACCTTCACTTACCTGACTCACTTGTCCCTCGATCCTGCAGTGTCCTCACATCAACTGATGTCCCTGGTGCCAGCATCAGTGTAGGCACCCGGCTGTAACAGCTTGCGGCTTCAAAGCCAGGTGCCCACTGCACATGCACGAGTAGTGCTGTGCTTTCTGAATGGTCCTGTAGTCTTCTGAGACCTGTCACATGTCCCAGAAGTCTACGGGGGGCGTAAGGAGGAGGACAACTTCAGCTTCCAATTGCTTAGGTGATAGCAGCAGAATTGGGAGTGGGTACCATTAAATTTGGGTACCCCCTCCTCCCCACTCCCCAAGGGTGCCAATCATTAACTGGGAGTTAGTGATGAAGCCTTAAAGTGGAACTTCCCCTTTTGGGTGAAAGCTCCACTTTAAGATCATGAGAGTTAAAGTGAATATCATTGATTATCTTGTTACAATGGCATCTGAAAGTCAGTGGGATATATCAGGCAGCAATTAAACATGTTTATCCATAAAGCTGATGTGTTGAAAACAGTTTCCTGTGCATGGGGCTGTGCTCATGTTGACCCATGTTCACAGCCAAAAAGACCTATAGTGGGCATGTGAGCATCAGAAGTGGACCAAGGAGCAATGGAAGAAGGTGGCTGGTTTGATAAATCACATTTTCTTTTACATCATATGGATGGATGAGTGCATGTGTGTCACTTACCTGGGAAGAGATGGCACCAGGATGCAATATTGGAAGAAGGCCAAATAGTTTTTGGGCTCAGGGATAAAACCTGATAAAAGCCTTAACCCTTCTCTACTCCACTCAAACCTCAAAAGGAAAAAAATATAGCCCCTTAAAAACCCAACCCCAACATTAACCCTGAATTTAAAGGTTAAATTCACCTTTAGTAACATGTTACACATTACACCCATATTCAGGGTGTAACATGTAACATGTTACGATCTGACCGCCCCCCCAGCACCCACATGCCTGCTGCTAGTGGCGGGGATCTTCTCCCCACTAGCTGTCACAAGTTTTAAAAAACGTGGCTGTGAGGAGCTCCACCCACTTGGCCACACCATTCATTCAAAGCATTCTGTGAATGGAAAAACTACAAGTCTCAGCAGCCTTTGTGGCTGTCAGCTTGTAGTTTTCAATGAACTATGTTGTAGATCATTGAGCCCTCCTGTCAGTAGTGTCTGCTTGCTCGTACGGGATGTACAGGCAAGCAGATATACTGACAGGTCAGGGGGAGCTCTGAATGGCACCAGCAATCTGCTAATCACTGGCGCAATGCTTTAGAGGCTCCAAAAACAAAAAAATAATAAATGCACATTTTTTACCTGCAAAAAATGTGCATTTATTATTTTTGGTTAAAAGTTGAACTTATCATTTAAACAAACCACCTTAGCTCATCACACCAGTAATCTAACCCTCTAAAAAATTAAATCACCCCACCAAATACGCACCTTGTCCTGCACTTCTGTGCCTGAACAGTCACACCACATTTTGGTAGTCCTGCACTCATATAAGCACCAAGATGATGATGGTCAAAGCTATTGACATGGTTTTTTGTTATATCTTGATACACATAAGTTGATGACATTTTTACAGAAGCCCCCAGACTACTGTTTATAGCTGTTTTTCTCTTTTTTGCAAGCAATGTTTGCCTTGTAACCTAGCCTTTGCCCTTTGATAATAAAACCATCGAAACTCATAATTGTTAGTACTAAGTAATAATGTATGCAGTCATAAAGTATGCAATTTACTCCACCAATATCACTTATGTAGCATATTTGGACAAGCAAAGGTCACTTTAAAATGGGGAGACATTGAACATTTCACTTGATGCTGTTAATTAAAACAATTAAAATGATATCAGAATGACTTAAAATGAGAATGATCTCAGTGTAATCACATAATTGTTTCTATTGTGCTCCAGGTCACGCAGCTACTGCGATGCAATATTCAGGAAGCATATTTCATTAGACTAAATAAAGCTTCAATCATGTGTAAAATTTCCAGCGTGAATAGCCAGCCATCATATCATTCATCAGTCTAGATGTATTAAATGGGTGTAATTTTTTCCTCATATTTCTATGTAGGCATTGTTTCATTCTTATCATGGGCATTTAAAACTTATTAAGCCTACTGGGTTGTTAAAAGTAGACATGGGTACACAGTTTTCACAAGGGTGTACAAAAAAATATGTTTCCCTTATATTATAGATATATAACAGAAAAATAACATCTTACAATTATACTTTTCCTCAAAAACAAAATGGAAGTGTGCAATGGGAGCTGAATGTAGCTCTTGAATTAAAGAGAACCTGTCATTATAGTAATATGGCTACCACTGGTGACTTTTTTGACACTATCAGTGCTGACCAAACAGATATAAACTGTACTTGTGTGTTATCTTATATTTTGTATTGTATAATAGGGAGGGGACAGAATAGACTGCATCCCTACTGGTGAGATTCATTCACTGTATTCCTTTGGATAAATATTGGCACTGGGACTTAAACAACAGAAAATCCCAAATTTCTCTCTAGAAAAGGATCAAGAAAAATCGTCCAATAGGGACATTTGTTCCAGTTACAAATGTCTAAAAAAGTTCCTGTTGTATCTCTTGGATAGAAAGTGAAGAAAAATTTCCTCGACAGAGCACAGACAGAAAAAAAAGAAAAACAGACAGGGGTACTGACTTTAGCTGCACTTTCATTGCACACTGCAATTTCAGAGACACAACTTCCCCGTTGGAGTAAATACACACTACTTTTTAGGCTCATAGTCATTGAGATGCAGAAAAATTCAAATGTGGAACATGACTTGAGCTGGCCATAGATGGTTAGAAACACCAACAAAAATTATTAGGAAAAGAAGGTTCTAAGGTTTCACACAGGCATTGGAAATAGATGGTTGGGTTGTGTTTTTACCACTTCATGACCCCTTATCAACTCCACTCAAAATTGTTAAAATAAGGAGCAAATGGAGGTGTTCACACTGCAGTGTGCATGTTTACTTGTGTAACGCCAAGGCAATATTAAAGATGCCTGCAAATTTTGGAAGGTGTTGATGCTCTGCAACTGCCTCCATTCATTTCTATTGAAATGCACCACAAGCGCACTTTAAACGCACTGTAAACACATCTGTGGCATTTATAGTGCATTCAAGGTGTGGTTGCAAAACATCAAAAGTGATCATTTCCTATTTTAGGCTTGTACAAATTAAAAAAAAAACACATCATACAGGATGTTTGAGGAACATTTCCTGACACAGCATGAATGCCTTTGCAACACAACCAAAACACTCATTAATGCTATAGGTGTGTTAACAAGCATTAAGGATGCTATAGAATTCAACAACTATGTGAAAGAGCCCTAAGAAAGTTTGTGCTTTTTTAAATAATTATTGGGTCAAATCAAAATTCATTTTCAACCTCAGTGACGCGAAAATATGAAAAAAAAAATTTCTAACAGTGCATGTGGTTTTTGTTTGGTAAAGTCCATTCATCCCAAAATCAAAATCAAAAGCAAACAAAGTGTTTCGAACAACATGTGAATGTTCTGAGAATGTTCTCGGAATTTTTGTACAAATTTTCCTAAGACTTTTCCTAAGAACTTTTGTTTGAAATTCTATCCATCTATGGCCAGCCTTTGTGTGCTAGGTCCAGGTCATAGAAAAAGAAATGAATGATGAATCTCTTGGTTCCCTACAACTTTGAATAAGCACTTTAGCCATTAGATGGTGGTTTACATATAGCAAGCATACCATCTCTTTAGAGATTTGTCATCATGACCCGTATGCCAAGTACTTTTCCTGCATTTTGAAGACCTCGGGAGATCTTAGAAGGCAGAAACATTTTTACTGCAAAATACTTGCATTTATATACAGCATAGTCATGCAAACATACATACAATTTTGGGCTAATTCCAGTGTTATTCTTCAAAACAGAACTGTGGGAAACAAAGATAATCCATATGCAATGATTAGTTTTATGAACACACACAGGCTAGATAGTGTCAGGGAGGTTTTAGATGCTGTCACAGAGCCAATACTTGGTGGAGCGTTACATTTTCTGCCAAACAATGCATTCCAAAAAAATAAGACACATGGGTAAATAACAATTCACAATACATGCGATTTATGTAAGGGCTTGGGCAGACATATGAATACCACTGCACTAACAGATAATAAAGGCGATGATGGTGTGATTATGTTTGGTCATAGCACTTGTGGACAAGAGTGTCTAGCTTAGACCATCAAAATGTTTATAGACAAGTTTGCATTTTTCTTTCAATAACCACCTTCTTCTGCTCTTTACACAAATCAATGCTATGGTCACCTTAAGGCACATGTACACCCTAGCTGAATGGCATTTATTATGCAACACACTGTGCATCATAAAAATTTAGGCAGGTACAGTCTGTTTTCTCCACTGTAGATGGTGCTCAACCTGAGTGGTACCACAGCCTGGAGAGGAGGTCCGAGGGAAACATAAGTACTCTCTGGCTTACCGGGTCAAACAGAGCAGTATTCCAGCTGGCTACACTGTGGCTATGTGACCACTGGCGACCATCTTGAGTCAGCAAGGTCTATTTAAGCCCCTGCCCGCTTGTCAGGGACAGCAACTAGCGGTAGGGAGAGGTTCCTGACAAGGAGGTAAAGGTTAGGGACTCGCTAAATGTCAGAAGTCTCCCATCTTGGGACTGGACTGACCAGGCCGTATCTCTGCCTCAAAACAGATGCTGTCGTCACCTCTCCTCAGCCCCAACTGTGACTACTTTGAACTGAAACGTATTTCCCTAAGCAGCGCTCTCCCACTAGGCTGTTTGTAATGTTGGCATTCTGCTTAATTCAAGTTTTAAGTTTTAATGCAACCGGACTAATGTGTTTACTGCTCTCACCGCGCTGCACCTCCCCACAAACAAGTGAATTTTTTTCAAAGAAAATGCTTGCTTCAACCTTTTCTTTTATCTTTAAATTTATCTTGGTGCTGCTGATCTCCTGCAGCATCTTCATAGTCACTTGCCATCTACATGTGCAGCCATGGCTCCCTTAGGAGCTGCAGAGATGTGTGGGTTTTCTCTAATGCTTTACAATGATGACTTGTCTTGCATATAGACCCAACAACATACAAACACACCTACAATAAGTAGAAAGGAGTCTTGGTAGAAATTGAGACACAGTAAGGTGAATAGAAATTGTATTTATTCCCGTTGCCTGTGAATAACCTAAATGCAAAGCACAGAGCAAATGAGAAAGAACAACTCTACCAGCAAGAACTATAACACTGTTTTGTAAAAGAATGTAAATAGCATTGTGATCATTCTGTAATGCTTAGGCCATATCTAGCCCTGGCCAGTGGAGTTAATAAAAACAAAGTCTGCTGGCGGTGGGGTGCTTTAACCTGGCAGTGGAGTGCTCACCCTCAAGACAGGGATATTTGTAATCCACTAGCAAAAAAATGCTCCCACACGATCCTAAGGAGAATGAAGATATAAGTTGGAAGCAGGGGCGGACTGACAACTCATGGGGCCCCCGGGCAATAGGGGATCATGGGGCCCCTTTGTCTATGCCCAAACTCAAAAAAGCCTATGAAAAATGTACCAGGGGCATCTCATGGGGCCTCCTACTGACCCCGGGCCCTTGGGCAGTACCCGAGTTTCCAAATGGTCAGTCCGCCCCTGGTTGGAAGAAGTCCCTTTTATATAGAGCAGTGTTTTTCATCCTCTTTGCAGTCAAGGAACCCTTTAGAATTGCACACCACTCTGGGACACACTAGTCTGGGGGGCGTCTAAGCCAGAGAGCTTTTTTGCGTGTTTTGATTTTATTAGGCTGCTCTATGCTTGTGAAAAAAGGTGCTGGCATGATTTAAATTGAGTCCTACCAAAATACATGGTACTGCAAAACCATTTGTTTAAGTGGGTGCAAACATACATGTAAGTGGTGGGTGCATTGGAGTGCCATTAAGAATTAAAGGCATCTGTGCACAACTGCAAAAGGCAACACATTTTTTGTGTGGTGTGCTAAAATGCGCGATTTCACGTTTTACCGAACTGCATCTGATGTGAAAAAGCCTTAAATGTAGTTTTGTAAGGCAGAGCTAAATGGTCAGTAGGTTGTAAATCTCCCCATCCCCCCCTGCTAGCAGACCCCCCCCCCCCAAAAAAAAAGCCCATCTAACACAAATTTCCCCTCCTGAGGCAATTCACCTTGGAGTGCAAATCCCCCCTGCTAGCCAAAAAAACCCCTTTCCTAAAGTCTCCCTTTTAGCACAAACCCCCCTCACCCCCAAATACCCCCTTTTTCCCTTGTTACAGCAATTACACAAAGCCCTGTACAGTCCAACCATGAAAGGGTTACTGTGTTAAGTTCTGTACAGAGAGAAGGAAGACCTCATCCCGTTCCTCCTCCTGGCTCTCTCCACCTCTATGCTATTAACTGCACTTTTGCAAAAGTGAAAGTTGTGAAATACTGTACAGGGCTTTGTGTCATTTTACTGCAGCACCCCAGAGGACTCTTTGCGGCACCCCAGTGAAAAACCCTGCTATAGAGCTCCATTGGCAGCAAACAGGACCTTGAAGGAGCCAGCAAGATCAATACACACAGGGATGGCCAAAGGCTTCTCACCACTTGTCTGCATATGTACAGTATATCATACCCCTCCTTAGTTATCTCTCGCCTTGACTATTGTAACTCCCTCCTCATTGGCCTACCTAATCACAGGCTATCCCCTCTTCAGTCTATCATGAATGCTGCTGTCAGACTCATCCACCTTACTAACCGTTCCATATCTGCCATCTCTCTGCCAATCCCTCCACTGGCTTCCCATTGCTCAACAAATAAACTTCAAAACATTAACAATAACATATAAAACCATTTATAACTCTGCCCCAAATTACATCACCAACCTTGTCTCCAAATATCTCCCAAACCATCCTCTTCACTCCTCCCATGACCTCCTGCTCTCCAACTCCCTTGTCTCCTCCTCCCATGCTCGTCTCCAGGACTTCTCCAGAGCCATCCTCTGGAACTCTCTACCTCAATCTATCAGAATATCACCTACTCTGCCCACTTTTAGGCGATCTCTGAAAACCTATCTCTTCAGAGAAGCCTATCCTGCCTTCAGTTTATAATGGAATCTTCTATTCCTCCTAGCAGTCCATCCCCCACAGTTATTACCTTTTGTACCACCAGCCCCTTCCACTTAGATTGTAAGCTCCAAGAAGCAGGGCCCTCCTAACCAGGGGTGGACTGACAACTCATGGGGCCCCCGGGCAATAGGGGATCATGGGGCCCCTGTGTCTTTGCCCAAACTCAAAAAAGCCTATGAAAAAGGTACCAGGGGCATCTCATGGGGCCCCCTACTGACCCTGGGCCCTCGGGCAGTGCCCAAGTTTCCAAATGGTCAGTCCGCCCCTGCTCCTAACCTTCTTGTATTGAACAGTATTGTTGCTGTATTGTCTCCCTTTATTTTGTAAAGCGTTGAGCAAACTGTTGGCGCTATATAAATCCTGTATAATAATAATACCCACACAGGTCCTCTCCTCCTCCTGTAGTGAGGGCACTTCCTTCTTACTCCTCACACCTGTGCTCTCTCATTCACCAGCAAGGAGGGAGAGATGAGCTGCAGCAAGGTTGCAATATCCTGCTGAGTGGCTTAAAAGGGCCGCTAGCCAAGGCTACACATGCATGAAGCACAGCAACTACTGCATCTCGTTTGTAAGAAACCATGCCTGTGTAATGTGAGTTAGCATGGCCACTTGTAATCTCCATTGAAAGAGTGTGTGAAAGGGAGAGAACCATGGAATAGATAGTTATTGCCCTATAAATGCCTGAACAATGACCTACATAGCAGTATCATAAGGTATTATTTTATTAAAAGCTGCAGATTTAAATTAGTAAAGAAGACATTTGAATTTATATTAATGTTACATTTTATATGAGGTTTTTGTGATCAAAATTACATATACTTTAGGAGACCTGTAGTGACAGGAATACAGTGGCTGCCTTTGATGACCTTATTATAAAAATAATAACTGCTTGCTGTCTTTGGTAAGATAATATTCTGAATCACTAACCTGAGACAAGCATGCAGATTAGAAGGACAAAATTCCTGATCTGCATACTTGTTCTAGGTCAGAGCCTACTTTGCTTCATCAGCTCTCTCCAGGTCCACCTTGGAATGGTTGGGTAGATTAGGGAGATGCATCTTGATGACCTTACATAATGAGGGAGATTTACTAAAACTGGTGCACTCAGAATGTGGTGCAGCTGTGCATAGTAACCAATTAGCTTCTAACTTCAGTTTGTTTAGTTAAGCTTTGACAATAACCCCCCCCCCCCGGCAGGGGCAGACTGACCATTTGGAAACTCGGGCACTGCCCGAGGGCCCGGGGTCAGTAGGGGGCCCCATGAGATGCCCCTGGTACCTTTTTCATAGGCTTTTTTGAGTTTGGGCAAGGACACAGAGGCCCCATGATCCCCTATTGCTTGGGGGCCCCATGAGTTGTCAGTCTGCCCCTGCCCCCTGGTCACATCAAGCCCTACTTTGAAATCGTGCGAGTTAAGTCGCACGATTTCAAAGTTGGGTAACATGCTGATTTCAGGTGCGATTTGCAAGACATCACACAGATGTCTAGGCAAATTGCACCAAAAGTAGTACATGCACTACTTTAGAAATCAGTGCGGCTCTGACCAAGTCGAAACCGCACTGATTTGACCGTGGTAATTACGGACAATAGGGTGCGACTTGGCATACAATTTGAAAGTCGCATGGCATGCAAATTGCATGACAAGTCGCACCCGATGTGACCAGGGTGTTAAACCTGGAATCTGATTGGTTTCTGTGCAGAGATGCACCTGATTTTGTAAATCCAGTTTTAGTAAATCCCCCCTATTTTGACTAACAAGTATTGTGGATCCATTTTTCTGTATATGTTCACAATCTACAATGTTTTTTTCTCAGTCTATTGCACTTTGCTTATGCTGTGGGCCCGTCCACAAAGGACTGTGCATTTACTTGTAGAAATAGATCTGCTTTAAGCATACAAAACATCAGTTGATGTATTTATTTAACTATGAGCAACTTTGCAAGAACATCCCCCTAATTTACAGAGGCACTTCAGTCAAAAAAGAAAAAGGCTTTGAAGGTTTCACAGGGGTCAGGGCCTAACTGTAAAACCTTTTCTTTTTTTTTTCTGTAAAAACAATGATTGATTCCATCACCTACAGCTTAGAATATGGCCCTTGGATCTCCCAAAGGCTGAAACTCCCATTCTTTAACAACTTGAGCTCCAGAAGATGTTACTCCCGTCATGACCAGACCAAATTTAAATAATGTTTTTTACACAAATAGAGCTTTCTTTTGGTGGTATTTGATCACCACTGGGTTTTTTATTTTTTATTATATAAACGAAAAAAAAGACCAAACATTTAAAAAAAAAAAAACAATATGTTTTACTTTCTGTTATAAAACATATCCAATTTAAAAAATAAATAAACCTAATTTCTGTTTCATGTTCTTGGTAAAAAAAATCCCAATAAGTGTATATTAATTGGTTTGCGTGAAAGTTATAGCATCTGCAAACTATGGCATATCTACTGTAATTTTTAATTTATAATTTTTATCCTAGTAATGGCATTGATTAGAAAACTTAGAGTGGGACTGTAATAGTGCAGTTGGCAATCAAGGGGTTAATTGTGTGCCTAACAAGTGCTAATGTGTGTACTGTGTACTGCTTTTTACTACACATCAGTTTGGATTGTTCCCTCTGTATAGAGCCCTGTGTTGTTTATCAACAGAGGGCTCTAGGCTGTGATTCGACACAGCCACTTAGCAGATCCTGGCCATGAATCATTGGCTAGGATCTGTTGATGAACTCCCAGTGTTTTAAATCACAGTGGGAGTAGGCGGGCGGGGAACCTGGATACAGGCAGCTACGTACCAGAGTGTCGCTGTGCCTGTAGCTGCCGCCCCGCCGCAGTATACTGTTTGTACTGTGGCGGGTTGGCAAGTGGTTAAAGTACAGTAATTTTCCTAAGAAGTCATTCAATGTAGAAAAGAGGGGACCGTATACCATCCAAGTCAACCAGCTCTTACAAATCCAGAATCAGCTTTATCTCAGTCTCCTCCCTTAGATCCCACCCCTGAGGTGCATTTCACCACAATAGGACTTGCAGAATTAAGTTCTATTGGGGTAAAATGCGTCAGCAGGTGTGGTCTATGGGAGGAGATTGAGCTGGATCTGATCCTGGATTTGTAAAACTTGGTTGACATGAATGGTGTGTAGTTCCTTCTTTTCTATATTGAATGATTGGATAGTGAGCAAGACATGCTTCATTTGGGCTTCTGCTTCTAGCAGTGGTGATGAGAGCCAGCATGTGACATATACAGGGCTTTGAGCAGTGCTTGTTTGTTAATTTGCCTAAGGAGTCTCAATGCTGCCTCCTAACCTCTATCTAAATTATATCTGACCTATTGTATGCTTCCTAAACAACTACCCCATTCAATATAAGTCCCTAGAATGACAGCAGTAAAGATCCAGATAGAACAGAGTGCAGATATAATTTGGACAGCACAGTGGCTGAGTGGGTAGCACTTCTGCCTAGCAACCCTAGGGTTGTTGGTTTAAATCCAAACCATGGTATTACCTGCCTTGAGTTTGCAGTTTCTCCCTGTGCCTGTGTGGGTTTCCTCCCACACGCCAAAGACATGTTGGTAGGTTCATTGGCTCCTGTCTACATTGGCCCTAGTATGTGAATTAGGGACATTAGATTGTACGCTCCTTGATGGTTAGGGACTGATGTGAACGTACAACATATATGTAAAGCACTGTGTAAATTGATGGCACTGTAACAGTATCTGTAAAAAATAAATAAATTGTGTCAGTTGCCCCTGCTCTTTTTTTCTCTTTTCATTTGGTGGTACAGGCACTGCTTCTCAGGTTAATATGACATTTTAGTTAATGTGCAAGGGACTATGAGAATTTGTTATAAAGAACATAAGTGCAGATATCATAGTTCAGCGATAACATCTCTAGCTGTTTACTGAAATACTGAAATACTGTACATATGTAAGCAGGGATTAGTATCCCTTTTAGTGAGTTCCTTCCTGTGGGTGGCTATAGAAATATAGTAATAGTGGCGCTAGTATGTCCTATATACGTTAAAGCCAGAAGAGCCAGGGGCAGAGGGTGGTGGGACTAGGCTACCACTAGTATACAAAATACTAGCCTGGGGAAGTGAACCCATCGAGGTAGGTCCATAAGAAGCTCACTTTGGAGAATTCACATATGGGGGACCTGCAGTGAGGACAGTGGAAGAGCTGGACATTTGTTTGCGTTGGACATGCACTGTGCAGAATACGTATGTCTGGTCTAAGAATGTGGAGATGAGGTTCGAGATGTCACTATAAAATTATTAAAAGGCCTATGTATGTTTCTGGAGGAGGGCCTTAGACCAGAACAATGTGAGTGACCTAAGATGGTGGAATTTCTCCATGTTACAGATGTGGCCGTACCTCTCATCCCTAGCAGGAGGATAATGGAAAGGGCCCATGGTCATTTCTGGCACTGAATCAGGGGCTTGCTTACACATATACATTTTGAATATTATGATTTTTCCCAGCTAAATCTACCAGATGACAGAAAAGGTTAATGTCATGATTTACAAAGCTGAAACTATTAGCAAAAAATAAATAATAAAATACCCCTTAAAGCAAATTGGAAATACTTTCCCATTGGAACAATGAATTTATTGTGCAGCTTCAAGTCAAGAAATTATATAAGGAAATGAATGCATTGTTGTGTGTCAATAGTTATTTAATTTGCCTAACAAGTAGATTTTGGAACATATTTCAAACATTAAAAATGTCTTTCATCCCAGTTTTTATGATTTCCTCTAAGAAAAAGTATATACTTTATTGCCATTCCTTTGTTAAAGTAAAAAGGTATTTCCTGCGCTGTGTGCGTGCTTGAAAATTATATTAGGGGTGAACTAAGGATTTTTAGTGAGTGCGCACCCTTTCTACTCAATATATATTGCTGTGCAAATTCAACCTTGTATCTCTGAAATAGCTACAACAGGATTAGCACCTTATCTGGGTGCTGGGAAAAGTGGCAAATACCACAGTAATGGTTTACTGGTCAGCATTAGTTGTACAAAGTATCTGAAAAATGAATTGTAGTTATTGCCTGTGGCAGCTAATCGGATTATTCCTTTCCTTGCCCTAGCACGTTGTGAGCAGTACTTAGTCTATATGCTGTGGCAGTGCGGTATCCTGCCATGGTGGAAATCATCATGGAGACCCAGGATTCTCAACTATACAGGTTGAGGGGCTCCAGGCAGTTCTCACAATGCAGAGGAAACTGATTTATAAGTTTCCTCTTTGGTTTGTAAAGCCTGTTTTGGGACCTGTAGCCTGGAGATTTCTTAGAGATTTGGGAGGGATGAAATCTCCAATCCTGGGCCCATATTTTGGGAGCAGCCAGCGTGCTGATTGCACAGGTGTGTGCAGGCCTTTTAGTGGAGGCCAGGCCATGATTCTGGGCTCCACCCCGGCAAACGGAGTCAGGAGGATTCCACCCCGGCAGTTAGGAGGACTCCACCCAGGCAGACGGGAGGTCTCTGCCGTGGAGTCAGGTGGGCTACACCTAGGAGAGGTGGAAGCCAGACTAGCTGTGTGCTAGTGCCATACTTTGGGGAAGAGTCTGCAGGAGGCAGACTTAAAACTGCGTACAAGCCAGGAGGCTGAATACTGTTTATTTGAATTCGTGTGATGGTGGATACCCCTGCGTGGGAAGAATTTTGGTTGTTTGAACTTTCTTAAATAAAAGTGGGCAAACAGGCCCTTAAAAAATAAGCGAGTTGCTGTGTGCTTTGAAGAAGCTCTACCACTTGAAGCGAGTGCCCACATATGGTGGAGGATGCAGTGGGCATAATTGGAGATCCCTGCAAAAGTAAGTTCATCAGTTATATGAACTGTGTTTATGTGCATTGGACAGCACAATTTGTGTGTGCAGGTGAGGAGAACCTGCCTTAAAGAGACAGTGCTTCATTTCTTGGTTGTTGGACTGTGCAAAAGTGTTGTGAAGTGACTGTGAAGATGAGGCGGTCAAAGCAAAGAAAAGAAGAAAGATTTGCTGATATGAGAGACCGAGCCCTGTGGCTGGAGGGGTTGTTATCCCCAGAACAAGCCCCATACATAAATGAACAAAGTTTGCCAAAATGGGAAGTGCATGTTGTTGCTGCTGGCAACACTGGTGAAAGGAGACCAGCTATGAATGTGCAGAGTCCTAAGCTGGAAAAAGGCTGCAATGTGGGGAGCCTGGACAAGACACGTTGGCAAGAGCGATGCTTGCGGTGCAGGGAGTGGGGGCACACTGTCTCTAAATGCCCTTTGTGTCAGCCTCCATTGCAAAGTTGCATATCAAAGCAAAGGACTGCATCTGTGTTAGGCAAGCCGGCTCTGAGTGCAAGGAAGGAGCGACAGCCTGACCACAAGTTTGAGAAGAATGTGGTTGCCCATAGCAACACATGTGACTTCAGGCCTGCGGACCCTGTAAGAGGAGTGTCGTCTGCAGAGGATTGTGACAACGCAGAAATGAGAGTTCAGCACATCTGGAGGAACCCACAAAGTTCAGCTGGGAGAGTGCCATCTCCCATAGCAACAGGAGAAAGCCTGCCAACCAGGAGAAGGGGCTACAAGGGAGATGTCGTTCCGTATCCCAAGAAGGTAATACCCTGCCTGGAATGTGGTCAGTTTGGGCATGGTATCTTTTCCTGCCCCAGATTATGGAATACCACTGATGAGGGTGCTACTGAGCAAAAGTCTTCATCTGCAAGCCCAGATTCATTTTTAAAAATGTTGGCAGCCACCTATGGCAACAGTGAAAAAGTACCTGTTGTGCCTGCAGGGGGTGCCAAGGAGTCAGAAGTGCCTGCCACGGTATCATCCTATAGCTGCATGGATGAACTGGGTGGCCAAAGCCAAGCAGAGGTGAGACTACGCACTCAAGTGAAGGCTATGACACCTGCTTCAGGAAATGGTAAGACTGTTTGTGGGACTGAGTCCAAGGAAGTGAGGGTGTGTCCTTCAGGGAGTTCCACAATACAGATGGACATGGACTGGCTGCTGTGTGCTACCCTGAGTAGTGGGGAGGCACAGGGAACAGCCCAACGATTAGCAGGACTAAATATGGAAAAGGACATGGGGACTCTGCAGGTGCCTGCTATAATCCAGCAGAAGGCTGGGGATGGTAACCTAGGGGTGACCAAAACTGCCATGGCACCGTGTTCCCTAGTGATAGGTGCTGCAGAGATGCCCAGGGAAACCTCCCAGGAGCCCGCAGTGACGGAGCAGAGGATTTCCCAGGTCAGCTATGGAGCTACAGTGATGTCTATATGCAATGAGAATGCTGATGGTCATGCCGACAAAAGTGTTACTGTTGGTAAATATAATGTTATGGTTGGTGATGAGCTAGCACAGCTCACTAAAGATAATAGTGTTTATATGAATATGATTGAAGATATGTTGTTGCCCTTGGCAACAGTATCCAAGGCTGCAAAGGTGTCCATGGAAACCTCCTGGGAGCTCTGTGTGTTGGAGCCAGAGGTTGCCTTGGACAACTATGGTGCTGCTCTGGACAAGAGAGTACTTGATAATTTAAATGCTAAAACTGGAATTTTTGAAAATGCTCCTGGTGATAATGGGTTAATGGAGTCTGTCAGTAATGACCATAGGTATGGAAGTGTTCATGAGGTGAATGAAGCGCCATCAGAGTACGGTGGTGAGGGTGTGGTATTGCAACCTGTTGAGGTTAAAAATTTAGTGCCACAGTTTTGGTTGAACAAAAGTGATATATGTGATGTGTCTGCTGAGCCACTCTGTCCTGTGTCTCCTCCGGCAGTTGGTGCGGTACTGCGTAGTACCTCTGATTGGAGCGCAGAGAAAGTAGACTGGGACAGATGGGCTGAAAACCTGTTGGCTTTGTTAAAAGGGACCTCTGCTTCCAACAGTGGAGTGGACATGACTTCTGCTGTGCTAAATGGAGGGATGGCAGATCAGCTTATAGACAAGGGCACACTTGCTGTTGCTGCAGATGGTCTCCCTCCCAATATGGGCAGGCCAAGTGAGATTGAGCACATAGCAGAGATCGTGCCCACAACCCACAAAGGATCCAATGGTGTAGGATCAAATAGTGTGATACCAAATGAGCCAGTGTTGGTGGAAGTGTCAGATGGCACAAATCAAGTGATTGGGGTCAGTAAACCAAATGTGGAATTGTGTTATGACCGTCAGGTGTCAGGACAGTTGCTGGAAGACGTACATGTGCCAGTGGAGCTGGTGGATAGCGACGTTGCCATGGGAGACAACCACTCCACGCTGTGCACTTGGTCTCCAGACACTGCCCTGCCAAACTTTGAAATTAATTCTGACAAAGGTGTGGATGTTTCTGGCCAGGAGGAAAAATGCAAGACCCGTGTAAATGTTGATGAGGAAAAGTGCGATGCACTGGTAAATTGTAAATATAATGATGTGGTAGACACAGCTGAGGAAAAAGCTGCAGTTGAATTAGGCCCCCTACAGGTTCAGGAGGGTAGTCTGGGAAGGGAAACTTTAAATAGCTTATCTGCCCAGAGGGAAAACTTTAAGGAAGTGGATAATTTAAAGAGGTCCCCTGACATAAAAACATCTGAAGAGCAAGACAATCGGTCTGTCCTTCAGAAGGATAGTAGGACATTGCTGTCATCTGAGACTGTCAGTGACCAAAGGAAGCATGCAGTGTACGGGGGGAAACCAACCGAGCTAGGTTTTGTCAGTAAGAAGATGCCTGTACATAGAATGCAGCGAGGGTCTAAGGTAACCCCAATAAAAGAGCCCACACTTTTTGTATTTAAAAGCGTGACCCCTTCAAAGGTAAAGGGAAACCAGCGGTTGAGAGTGCAGCGTAGCTGTAATGTTATCCAACACCTAAAACTCAGGCGTCAACCTCATCCTCAGAAATGTACCAAGTTTTGGAAGTTCCTTAATGGGAAGGTGACTTGGGTGGCCCCAAGGAAAATAGAGAGGCAACGCTTTTGGAAGCGTACCCGTAAAAAGGCACGGAGTCTTTATAGGGCCCAAGTCCATGTAATAGAACACAGGGAAAGTCGTCTCATAAGACAGGAAGGAAAGTTTCCCTTAGAAAGCAAGGTCAGTCAGGAATGGGCTCATATAGGTGAAAGCTGGCACAGAGGTGCCAAATTAAAGAGGTTGAGCTTGTGTGTTCTGCCCCCTACGGGATCAAAACAAAGGGGGGGGATATGTGGCAGTGCGGTATCCTGCCATGGTGGAAATCATCATGGAGACCCAGGATTCTCAACTATACAGGTTGAGGGGCTCCAGGCAGTTCTCACAATGCAGAGGAAACTGATTTATAAGTTTCCTCTTTGGTTTGTAAAGCCTGTTTTGGGACCTGTAGCCTGGAGATTTCTTAGAGATTTGGGAGGGATGAAATCTCCAATCCTGGGCCCATATTTTGGGAGCAGCCAGCGTGCTGATTGCACAGGTGTGTGCAGGCCTTTTAGTGGAGGCCAGGCCATGATTCTGGGCTCCACCCCGGCAAACGGAGTCAGGAGGATTCCACCCCGGCAGTTAGGAGGACTCCACCCAGGCAGACGGGAGGTCTCTGCCGTGGAGTCAGGTGGGCTACACCTAGGAGAGGTGGAAGCCAGACTAGCTGTGTGCTAGTGCCATACTTTGGGGAAGAGTCTGCAGGAGGCAGACTTAAAACTGCGTACAAGCCAGGAGGCTGAATACTGTTTATTTGAATTCGTGTGATGGTGGATACCCCTGCGTGGGAAGAATTTTGGTTGTTTGAACTTTCTTAAATAAAAGTGGGCAAACAGGCCCTTAAAAAATAAGCGAGTTGCTGTGTGCTTTGAAGAAGCTCTACCACTTGAAGCGAGTTCCCACAATGCCTTTATACCATACGTTTCTTGTGTATGAAAACCAATTTGTGCCAAAAGGTATTGAACAGGCTGCAGAGGTAAAAGGCAGCAGCACCTGCACATACCTTTAACAGGACCCCTTCAGTTGCAGTGATGTTCAGGATCTATGGCTACATCAGAATACTGGTTTCCCAATAGTACTGAAAGCTGGTCTGATCCCACCTGTCTCCTTCATGTTTCCAGCAGCTGATCACTATAGTAGGTGGGTTGTGGGGGAACCCTCCTTTTAGTTTTGAATGAGACAGTTTAGTTTTTCTAACCGCTATCTGGTTCATTAATTGCTATGCAGATTGTTTGGTTTGGACACTCTGCATAGAAAACCTGACTTTCCCACAATGCCACTATGCATACTCTGACTGGTATAATTGTAAGACCTGGCTGTCAGTTTGACAGCTGAATCCTGCTCTGTATTCCAGGATAGCTGGCAGCAGCAATTGCGTGAAGGAAGCCACCATACACTGTTTGCTGGCTTCACTATATTTTCTGCTTGCAGACCAAATACTTGTCCATAATGTGACATAATTTGTTTTAATAAAAGCTATTTTATTTAACTCCTTATTAACACCTACCTTGCCTTTTTCCTTTTACTTTGTTTGTATTCCCTGCATTAAGAAATTGTATGTTAGTGCAAGTAAAAAAAGGATCACGGACAGTACTCAATTGCTTCTGCATTAAGGTAAAAACCTTGCAATACCATTACACCCTCCCCAGCGCACCTTAAACATTTGAGATTTGAATGCCAGTGGAGTTTTGAATATACTGTGCTATACAATGTTAGTTTTTACATGTGACACTGAGTGTGAAGGGTATTTGAATGTGGGGGTGGTCCGCGGGTGGAGGAGAAGATTTGATTTCATGAGCATGATAATTCTTTTCCGTTTGGTAAGGATTTCGACAAAAGGGGAATCATGAAGTCATTGATCAATGGTGGTTACACATGCATGACGGTATGCATGCATGTGAACACATGAGTAGAAAGCGTATTACAGTTGGAAGATATTGCACTGTATGAGCTTTTTCTTTTTTGGGGATACACTGGAGAGATTGTGAAGAGGCTTGAGAAACACACAGAGATTCTTCTTTATTGTATGCTCATCTGGATCCAACTAACTGATATATATTATGCTATGATGGTGCTGTCTTTTTTTTGTAAATGGAACGAAATTTGTATGGATTAGAGCAGAGGTAGGCAACCTTTGAGAGGTGGAGATCTACCTGAACAACATGAAAGAGATCAAAGATCACCGGGGTTCAGCACCATAAAAAAAATTAACTACCTAGGCCTAACTAAATAGCAAGGAAAATGTAGAAAAATATACTTAAAAAAAATGTCACTCTAAAAATACAAACTTAGCCTACCTTAAAAGTGGACAGTGTCAATGAGTAGGGCAGTGGACAGTGTCAGTAGGGCAGAGATTGTTGTCAGTCAGTAGAGCAGTGGATGGTGTCATTCAGTAGGGCAGTGGACAGTGTCAGTAGGGCAGAGGTTGTTGTCAGTCAGTAGAGCAGTGGATGGTGTCAGTAGAGCAAAGGACAAAGTCAGTAGGGCAGTGGATGTTATCAGTAGTTTTTATTTTTTTATATTTTTCCCAATTTTTTTGGAGCCCTGTTGAAACTTGGGGGAAGGGACAGGCAGCGGAAAAAAAGGAGGAAAAAGGACAGGAGGGGCAGCGGGGGGGAGGCATTTTCTAGAGCTGATCCCCTGGATTTTCCTCCTTCAGCAGCTGTATGTAGGGAAGGGTATGGAAAAATGGAAAAAGGGGGCCAGAGGTCACTGCTATTGGGGAAAGGGGGGGCAGGGGTCACTACTGTGGGGGGGGGGGCGATTTGAAGGGCAGTAGAGAACACTTCTTTAAGGGTGGCCCTGCCCACAGCAGTGTCCTCTGTACATCACCTCCCCCCCCAGTAATGTCCCCTTCCCCCCCTTTCCCCAATAGTAGTGATCTCTGGCCCCTTCCCCCCAGAATGTTTCTGCCCCCCTTTCCCCCAGCCTCCTCCACTGTTGCTGACATTCTCAGTGCACAGTGGAGAGCGGGAGAGTGGGAGGAGGAGGTGGCCAAATTAACTTTTCATATTAACAAGCTAGTAATTAGTTGCAAGAACCAACCTAGCAACCAATCACCTGCTGGTTATTATGAAAAGTTCATTTGACCAGCTCCTCCTCCCACCCTCAGTCCTGAACCCTGCTGTCTCCCGCTCTCCACTGTGCACTGAAAATGTCAGCAGCAGCATAGGAGGCTGGGGGAAAGGGGGGGGGCTGGGACTTAAAAGGCGGGGGTTGGCAGTGCAGGTACCTGTTCACAGTCTACCTGTCACCTGCCCACGGTCAAAAGGTCGACTGTGATTGATCGGTTTCCGACCCCCAGATTAGAGAGACCTACTTTATGTTTGTAGTCCTGAAGAAGTGGTGAATCTGTGAAATGCGTTTACTTTATTGGATGCTAGTCTACATACATTTTTATTTATTTATTTATTTTAGGTACTTATACAGCGCCATCAATTTACGCAGCGCTTTACATATATATTGTACATTCACATCGGTCCCTAACCCTCAAGGGGCGTACAATATAAGGAACTCACATTCATACAATTTAGACAGGAGCCAATTAACCTACCAGCATGTCTTTGGAGTGTATAAGGACTTTAGACCATTTTTTAAAGGTACTCTAGGGTTATGTATTCTCTTTGACAGGACCTTCATTACATTTGTACAATAAATATGATATTTTATTTATATGTTCAGGTCCATAAAATGTTTTTTTATGTTTTCCTGGCAGCACAGTTACTATATAGGTTTGGGTAAACATGTTGTATGGATGGTTCTCCCAGGAAAAATGAAAGCAATAAATAAATGATTCCACTACTAAACACTCTATGAGAATTTGCTGTATCTATTTGGGTATCTGATAAATGTTAAATGGTAAAATTGTAAACTGACCTGAGCTATTTGCCACCAAATTTAAGAAGCTCATTAATACTCTTTTTTCTGACATTTTCAATCAGTTTATTTTCCATATGATTATTGTTACAAGTTACATGAGTTTACTGACATGGAAAAGAGTTTAGATGTCATTGCTTCAAAGAAAGTGCTATTTTATGCTTCACTTAACAATTTAATTAGCTTAAACACCAATCACACTAATTTTCCCCATGACCAAGAGTGATTGAATATTAATCCAACTATGAACATCTGAGAAACAATGTGACCATACACACAAGCATGGGAATTAGAAAATATCTCCAGAGGAATGTATATCTTGGTAGTGTGATATGCGGCAGCATAGACTTTGTGCACAATATAACATTATAACCTGTTAATGCCAATTAAAGTCTAATGCTTTATATACATGATTGCTATGAGAGTTTATTTGTTCAAAGTTTATTCCTGGAGCTCTCTGGAATTCAGTGCAGAAGCTTGCTCAATTAATATAGGTAATAGGCAAAGTCTTGAACTGCATGCATTTAACATGAACTTGGACCGCATCATCTGTGGTCACACATACAAAGAATAGGTACTACAACCTTCATATCATATTTTCCATAAGGAGTATATCTCACCATGCGCCTCCTGCAGTTTCCATCTGCTGGGCCAGTAAATCAAATCATATAGGATCAGCAACAAGGTGAAGACGAATTGTAGCAATTTTATTCAGATGCGGAGTAAAAATAGTTCCAGAATGCAAGCAACACAAGATCTTACTCATAGTTTATCCTATATGATTTGCATCATCTGTGGTCATTGAAATGCATGAGAGAACCAATTTGCACAATTCAAAATTTGTGGTAAATATAGTTGTTTAATTTGCACCAAAGTTCAAGGATAGTGAATGATCCACAGTTCAATGGCTGGTGTAATTTTTGAGGCATGATTGTATTGATTGCCACATTGACTAGCCTTGTCATAATTTTTAGAAATTCCTCTAACCAAAGTAACTGCTGTCCTAGATCTGGCAGCAATCACTCAGCTGGTCGTGAAGTGTATGGGACCTCCCCATAGAAAAGATGTTGACCACCTCCTTCTGTTATTAATAATGTTGTTTCCCTTATGGCGAAAATCCAGACCCGGTATCAACCGTTAGTTGTTCTTGGAAAAGGACTGGGATAGTGTGTGGTCATACGTCACCAGAACCTACAAGTTCACCTAATCAAGCTCAATCATATTTCATTTTCAAATATTTTTATTAGAAGATTTTTGAACATACAAAAACAATTGAAAACAGTGGTATAACGCAGTTCACATTTATATAAGCAAAATATGCAGTCAGAGAATGAGCTAACGGCACCTCGCCATCTGGCCGAGGTACTATGCAACGTCTTGGGTAAGGTACATGAGAGGTATTCTTCCTTATGTGAACCAAGTGGAACGATAGTGGGTGTATTTAGGGGGGATAGAAAGAGAAGAGAGAGGGGAGGAGGGGGGGAGGGGGTGGGTGAAGGCACCATAGTTGTCAAGGTGATGTAGTATAAAGGGATGTTGTAGTATCATTTTATTGAACAGTTAGGGTTTTGTAACCATCGAGTCCATTGGGTTTTGAATTTATAGTACGAGGAATTACAGAGTGCTGTGTTTCTCTCCATCTCACAGGAGAAGTTAAGATCGGTCAATAGGCGGGACAGGGTAGGAGTGGTATTGGAACGCCAGAGCCTGGTGATGTTCAGTTTTGCAGCCGATAAGATATGTATAATAATAGTGCGTGAGGATAATGGAATTTTGTCTATACCAATGTGGAGGAGCGCTAAAGCAGGGTTTGGGGAAATTGGGGTTTGTGCTATTAAGGAGATTAATTGGAAAACTTGATTCCAGTAGGAAGTAAGGGATTTACATGCCCACAGCAGGTGAAGAAGAGAGCCTCTATCTCCACAATGTCTCCAGCAAGTTTGGGGGTGATGAGGATAAAATATAGACAGTTTGACAGGTGTTAAGTACCATTGATGGAGTATTTTTAAGTATGATTCCCAGTGTGAGCTACACTTTGAGGCCTTAAACGTAGTGGAGAAAGTTCTCTCCCAGATGGAAGGAGGTATCGGTTGTTGAGTTATATTTTCCCAATTTGCTAGGGATGATGTATAAGTGCTGAACTGTGCGTCAACCAGTATTGTGTAAAAGGTCGATATACCTTTTTTTGGGTAGGTAGGTTTTTGTAAAAAGTGGTGTGCCATCGCTGGGAATTTTACGTTAAGTGGTACCTTCGTCCTGTGAAGGGTATGGGTTAAGCGTATGTAGGTAAAATATTCGGTAACCGGAATTCGGTATTTGTCCCGAATATCCTGAAAGGTATGTAGTTTATCGTTAGCGTACAGATCTTGTATATGAAGCATGCCATGGTCTATCCAGAGGTTTAGGTTTAAATGTGGAGAGAGGAAATGTAGGGACGAAAGTGGAGTGGGAATTTGGAGATTATCTTTGCGTAGTTGGGTAAGAGTAAGAAACTCCTCCCAAGCTGCTAGGGAAGCTCGTATACAAGGGTTATGGTGCAAGTCTGTGGGATGTACTCCACGGGATACGAATAGTATATTGGGTAAGGTATGTGGTAGGAATAGGGAGGTTTCCATCAGGGTCCAGGTCTTATTAACAGTGGGCTGCCTCCAGAAGAAAAGCTGGTCAAGTAGAGCAGCAAGGTAATATGACTTCACATGTGGGAGGTCCGCTCCACCTCTGGAGGGAGGGCGAATTAGAAGATTCGTAACATATCTAGGCTTTTTTGAGTTCCATACGAACTGATTTAGAATTGTCTGAAGTTTGGTAAAAAAGATATGAGGAACTGGGATAGGGAGTGTTCTGAAGATGTAGAGTATCTTGGGTAAGATACACATTTTAAGTGTAGCTATTCTACCTAGCGTCGAGAGGGTAGTGGTGCGTAGGCCTTTAATCTCTTGTGGGATAGATTCAAGCAGCGGTTTAAAGTTAGTATTATACAATTGGTTAGTCTTTGGAGTGAGTTTAATTCCTAGGTACGGAATAGTAAGTCTTTCCCAAGTGAAGGGGAAGTGTTTGGAAATAAGGTTTTGGGTGTTCGCAGGTGTGTGAAGATTTAGTATGGAAGATTTCGGTGCATTAAGTTTGTAGTAAGATACTGATGTATAGTTTTGGATGTGCATTTGTATTGTGTTGAGGGATTTGTATGGGTTAGTGACCATTAGTATAATGTCATCTGCAAAGAGACTAATCTTGTGTTCGGTTTTTAGGAACTTAAATCCTGTAAAGTGAGGGTCTTTTCTAAGGTTGGTTGCTAGTGGCTCAATAAGAAGAGCAAAAATTATAGGGGATAGTGGGCATCTTTGTCTAGTTCCGTTAGAGATATAGAAAGGTTGAGAAAGTGTGCCGTTGGTTAATACTTTGGCGGAGGGTCTAGAGTAAAGGGACATTATGGCTGACAACATCCAATCTGATATTCCAATTTTTTGCAGGGTATGTAGCATGAATTGCCAGTGAATGCGGTCGAACGCTTTTTCTGCATCAAGCGATAGTAGAAGCGAGGGTTGGGGATTTAATTCAAGGTGGTGTATTAAGGATAAGATTCGTCTTGTGGCGTCAGGGGCCTGTCTACCAGGAATAAATCCTACTTGGTCTGGGTGAATTAAAGTTGGTAGGTAGGGAAGTAGTCTCAAGGCTATTATCTTAGCGTATATCTTTATGTCTGTGTTGAGAAGTGAAATTGGTCTGTAGTTCTGTACTAATTGAGGGTCTTTGCCAGGCTTCGGAATGGTAGTAATTATTGATTGCAGCATTTCTTGGGGAAATTCTCCACTAGTAGCGGCGTGGTTATATAGTAGAGCTAGTGGTAGAGTGAGTTTGGGGGCAAGTGCTTTGTAATATTCATTGGTGAAGCCATCATTTCCAGGAGATTTGTTTAAAGGCAGAGTGCGTATAGTTCTCTCTATCTCAGGAGGGTCAATCGGTACAGAGATTGATGCAAGTTGGGAATGAGTTAAGCGTGGAAGATTAGTGTTAAGCAAAAACTGTTCGATTGATTGTGCTGTTGGCTGAATTGTATCAGGGTCGTCTTTTAGGTTATACAGTGTCTGGTAGTAGGCCGCGAAAGCGTTGGCAATGTCTTGTGGGTTTGTCAGAATGTTTTGTGAGGTAGGGTGTAGGATTGTGGCTATCTTGGTTTTAAGTCGTTTTTGTTTAATAGTCTTACTAAGGAGTGAGTTAGCTTTGCTACCTAGCGCATAAAATCTGGTTTTTGTTTTTTGCAGATTGGCGTCATATGCCTGTAGAAAATTGGTTCGTAATTTATTTCTATCAGAGTTTAGGGTCGCCATTGTGGCTGGGTTTGGGTGTTGTTTATTCAGTTTTTCATTAAGGCGGATAGAAGTCATAAGTCGGTCAATTTGTTGAGACCGTTGCCTCTTAATGCGGGAGTTTAATTGGATGAGGATACCTCTCATGTAGGCCTTGTAAGCCGTCCAGAGCGTGGTAATGGATATATCAGGGGTGGAATTATTATCAAAGAAAAGGTCATGAGCTTCTTGGATGTGCTTTAAATTTTCCGGTGTAGCTAAAAGAGCAGAGTTGAGTCTCCAGATAGGTGATAATGCTGTTTTTTGATCGTCGACCAAGGATATTTGGATCGGAGCATGGTCGGACCAGGTAATGGTCCCTATCTTGGATGATGTCACTTGTTGTAGTGTCCATTTGTCTGTTATAAACATGTCTATTCGTGAGTAGGAAAGATGCGGAGGGGAGTAGTACGTATAGTCCCGTTCAGAGCCATGTTGACATCTCCAAATATCATAGAGGTCATTGTCGTGAAGAAATTGGTTAAAAGTAGGTTTAGTATATATGGTAGTGGAAGATGAGTCTATATCCGAATTCCCCAAAATGTTAAAATCGCCACCAATTATAAGTTTTCCTTGTTTATGTAAGGAGATGGTTTTGTTTGCAGTTTGGGCCATAAACATTTACTAGAGTGTGGGTTTTGTCATTTATTTGGCACACTAAAATATGGAAGCGTCCTTGTGGATCCGCTGTCTGTGAAATAATACGGAATGAAAGAGAGTCATTTATGGCCGTGAGCACTCCATTTTTCTTAGTGGTGTTGGTCGCCATGAATATTTGAGAGAATCGGTGAAGGTATAATTTGGGTGATTTGTTAGCAGCAAAGTGTGTTTCCTGTATGAAGAGTATGTCCGCTCGTGACTTCCGTGCTTCTCTAGATAGTAGTGACCGTTTATAAGGTGAATTGAGACCTCGGACGTTTAAGGACAGAAAGTTAATCATTGGTGTTTGTAATTCCAGGATTTTCCGTTAACTGGAGTGTTATTTGGGAGAATCGGATGAGTATGTGTTTTTCCATGAGGGAAGATGATCGAATGAATGTGGCGTATATGTGACTCAATTGAAGCGATAAAAAGAGTATTCCAATCTGTGTCGCCGTAGATGATCTTAGAGAATGGAGTGGATATCCAATGGTGCCAGGGTAAGGAAGTAGTGAGGATAGGGGAAACAATAAAAAACCATTTGCGAAAAATGCAAACATCACGAGTAGCCAAGTTTGCTACCTCTAAACTGGGGGGTGCAGGAGAGCTTGATCACCGGGTGGTGGTCAAGCTAATTGCAAAAAGGAAAAAACCTTTGATCGGAGTTGAAGGGTGTAGGCCAAACGCCAGACAAATTGAGTGTATGAGTGGCTCCTGGGAGAGCGGATAAGTATGTTGAATGGTAAAGAAAAGTATGCCCTGTAAGGGCTATGTTGCGTCCATAGAACTATCCTGCGTTTCCACAGGGATGATATTCCAGGATTTTAGCAAATCCAGGCCTGTTTCCAGTGTTTTGATGGTAAAGATCCTACCATTTTGTCGCACCGTTAGCTTGGTGGGGAATCCCCATTGGTATGCTATGCTGTGGATTCTGAGGGCCTTGGTGATTGACAGCATGCGTTTTCTGTTAAGGAGGGTCGCCTTGGATAGATCCGCATATAAGCGGAGATTGGCGTGTGACGGCGGGATCGGTGGCGGATTTCGGGCAGCTGACATGATTTTGTCTTTCACGTGGTAAAAATGAATGCATGCTAAGACATCTCTAGGTGTAGATGCTGGTAAAAAGGAGGGTTTAGGTAAGCGGTGCGCCCGGTCAATTGCAAGTTCCAGGTCAGACACTGATGGCACGAGGATTTTGGCAAATTGCTGTATGTATGGGATTAGGTCATCGTTTGCCACAAATTCAGGAATTCCTCGGAACTTGATATTATTGCGCCTTGACCTATCTTCCAGGTCGGCCAATTTTTGGTTAATTTGTTCTATGTCAGCAGAGTGGCCTGCATGAGCGTCAATTAAATTGTTGTGCGCCGTGATGATGTCTCCTATGTTGTTCTCAATGTGGCTTATTCTGCACTCCTGGTTTTGTACTATATTTGACAATTGGCTGAGTGACATGAGGATATCATTATGCAGTGTTTGGCGCAGGGATGTGAGCATATTTCTCATGCATATTTCTGTGAGCGGTATATCTGACGCAGGAAATGCATCTATATCTGATGTATATGTTGTGGTTTCCGGGGTCTGTATTAATGCGCTGGGATCCTGCTCTAGCCGCGACTTAGATTTAGCCGGGCTTCGTGATGTAGGGGATAGTGGGGGTGACAACTCACCAGGGTCCCAGGGATAGAGCAGGTGCTGCAGCCTGGGATCCTTTTGCTGGGATCTGTAGTCCTCCTGCTGGTCTCTGCCTTCCTCTCCCTCTTTGCAGCCGCGGGCGCCATCTTGGATTCCCGGCCCGACTGCAGGGAAGAACAGGGTCAGTTTACCTGGCTGATCCGCTGTTTTTTTCCTTCTGGGCATAGCTGCAGAGGATCGGGTAAGGTATGGGATCGGTGCGGTGCTGTGTCTGAGTCCCAGGGCCGGTGTGTGCCGTTCTGTGTCTGGCGGGTGGACGGAGCCGGTTCACTGCACGTCCACCTTCAGTGCTGGCCACGCATGCGCCCCCAATCATATTTCAGTTCCAATCATGGTAGATAGGTATATCTGGTTAAGAACTGAGCTGTCAGCTGTGAAAGTGATCGGGAATGTGATGATGGATGGATGATGTGGATGGGGTAGTACATCATAAGTATGATGAGTATAATGATACAGAAAAGAAGAATGATTTTCATGGATTACATTAGTGGTGCCAATGACCATAACAATTTTGCCTTTTTAATTAAGTCCATGGCAGAAAAACATCATCATCAGACTCATGGTGACCAACACAACAAGTAGCTACTACAAATAGTAGACTTTGTTTTTCTAACCTTAAACCTAAAGCCTTACCCTGCCTTTACTATGAAAGATGAGAACTATCTTTGCCCTTGTTGATTACTCTTTCAGATTAAAAAGCCAAATACTGAAGGGAATGAATTCCTCTTCTAAGATATTCAGCATATATTGAGTAATTTAGGTTCATTTACAATACTAGCATGCAAGCCATTCACAGCGTATTAATAAATAAACCTTTCAAAAGCCTAAAGGCAAGCCTTACACTTTCCACAAGATGGTCCAAGTAGTAGATATGTA